>NC_054376.1:64045995-64345995 GCF_017654675.1 Xenopus laevis
CTGACCATTGGACTGGGGATGAAAGGCAGAGGAAAGGGACACCGAAATCTTGAGTGCTCCACACAACGATCTCCAAAACTGAGAAGTGAATTGTGGTCCTCGATCCGACACCACCTCATCCGGAAGACCATGGAGCCTTACCACTTCCTTAATGAAGGTATCAGCAGTCTCAGAAGCAGAAGGAAGTCTGGGTAACGACTTGAAATGAGCCATCTTCGTTAAGCGGTCCACAAAAACGACAATCGTGGAACAATCACAAGACAACGGCAAATCAGAAATGAAATCCAAAGAAACCGAACCCCATGGACGAGAAGGCACCGGCAGAGGTTGAAGAAGACCAATAGGCCGAGAATGAGAGTCCTTGGACCTAGAGCAGACTTCACAAGACGAAACAAATTGAAAACAGTCCTTAGCCAACCCAGGCCACCAAAATAGTCTCTTAGCCAGGATAATAGTTTTCTTGATACCTGGATGACCTGCCAATTTTGAATCATGAACATTCTTGAGGACCTCTAAGCGCATAGGTTCAGGAACAAAAATTTTACCTTGATGAAGAAGAAGACCCTCCTTGGAAACTAACGATGGTTCAGAGAGATTTGAGGAAGCGTCTTTAATTCCATCAACCAGGGTAGACTGTAGCAGGAGAAAATTATTAGAGTTTAAAATTGTTTCTGGAACCAAGGACGGTTCGTCTTCAGAAGAAAACATACGGGACAAGGCATCTGCTTTAACATTCTTAGACCCAGGTCGATATGTAAGATGAAAATTGAATCTCATGAAGAATAAAGCCCACCTTGCTTGTCTGGGTCTCAACCTCTTGGCCGAACGTAAGTACTCTAGATTCCTATGATCCGTAAAGATGAGGATTGGATGTTTAGATCCTTCAAGGAGATATCTCCACTCTTCAAGTGCTAACTTGATGGCAAGTAGTTCACGATCAGCAACATCATAGTTACATTCGCTCTTGGCCAGTTTACGGGAAAAAAAAGCAACAGGATGCAGATCCTCCTGAAACCCCGCTCTTTGTGATAACACAGCACCCACCGCAAGCTCCGAAGCGTCAACTTCCAGGATGAAAGGAAGGGAAACGTCAGGATGATGAAGAATTGGGCCTGAAGTGAAGAGTGCCTTCAATTTCTCAAAGGCCGCCTGAGCTTGTGGTGACCAACAAAACTTTTGATTGTTACGAGTCAACTCAGTGATTGGCAGAATAACCTGGGAAAAATTCTTTATAAATTTCCTGTAAAAATTGGCAAAACCAATAAAACGTTGGACAGCTTTCTTGGAAGAAGGAATTGGCCAATCAAGAATTGCGGAGATTTTTCTGGAGTCCATCTGAATTCCCTGCGGAGAAAGGAGAAAACCTAAAAAGTCCACAGATGTTTGTTCAAAGACACATTTCTCAATCTTGGCATAAAGCTGATGAATACGTAGACGAGCCAGCACCTTCTTTAAATGTGATCTGTGTTCCTCCAAGGAATTAGAAAAAACAAGGATATCATCCAAATATATGATAACGAATATGTCTAGGAAGTCTCTGAAAACATCATTGACGAAATGTTGAAACGTTGCAGGAGCGTTGCAAAGACCAAAGGGCATGACTAGGTATTCAAAATGCCCATAACGTGTACGAAAAGCCGTCTTCCACTCATCACCTTCTCTTATTCTGACGAGATTGTATGCGCCACGGAGATCCAGTTTAGAAAAGATCTTAGCCTCCGCCAAACGTTGAAAAAGTTCAGGAATAAGAGGAAGTGGATAACGATTCTTCACAGTAATCTTGTTCAGATCCCGGTAATCAATACACGGCCTTAAGGAATGATCTTTTTTTCAACAAAGAAGATCCCAGCCCCTGCTGGAGAAGAAGATTGACGAATAAAGCCTTTGGCTAAATTTTCATCTAAGTAAGAACGTAGTTCCGATAGTTCAGACTCGGACAACGGATAAACTCGTCCAAAAGGAATCTGGGCCCCTGGAAGAAGGTTAATAGGACAATCATAAATACGATGAGGAGGCAACTTATCTGCCCCTTTCTTATTGAAAATGTCCGTTAAATCCCAGTAAGCTTGAGGAAGAAGATTGTGAATTTCGGAAGCAGGAGACAACGAACAGACTCTATTGAAAGAGAAAATGCATTGAGAAGAACAAAAATTTGAGAGAAAGTTCACTTCACCGGTAGTCCAGTTGATGGACGGGTTGTGTTTCTGCAAGCAGGGTAGACCCAGAATAACGGGAAATAGAGGCGAAGAAACTACATCAAAGTTCATGACTTCAGCATGCCCTTTATTTAATACAACAAAAAGTGAGACGGTCTCTTGCACCACAGGGCCCGAGGTAATCAGGGAACCATCTGCCACACGGAGGGCTATGGGATTCTTTTTGGACTGGAGTGGGATCTGGAACTGCAGCGCCACTTTATTGTCCAGGAAACATCCGCTGGCCCCAGAATCAAGGATTGCTTGAAGCTCTACCCGCTTGTCTCCCCACTGCAACGACAAAGAGACAGTCAGAAGAGGCACGGGAACATGGCAACTGGAAAAGTCCCTTTTGAAAATCCTCTTACCCGTTGGACGAATCGGACAACCCCGAAGCAAGTGACCTGCTTGTCCACAATAAAGGCAGAGGTTGAGTCTGCGACGTCTGATCCGTTCCTCTGGAGATCTAATGGCTCCAATCTGCATCGGCTCTGGGGCTGCACTGAAGACGGGTGGCGGAACAGCTAGAGGAAAAGTGGAAGGCATTCGGATAGGAGGTGGAGCGGTTGGTAACATCCAAGACTGTGGTGGAAGACCTGCTTTCTCTGCCTCTTCTTCCTCTCTGCGCTCCCTGAGCCTTCAATCGAGTTGGATAGCCAGACAAATAAGTTCTTCCAGACTGTCGGGAATGCCAGTACGGGCCAATTCATTTTTTAGTTCAGACGAAAGGCCGAAGCGATACTGGTTCTTAAGGGCAGCCGGATTCCACTCCGTGTCATCTGCCCATTGCCGGAATTCTAAGGTGTAATCTTCTGCTGGGCGGCTACCTTGCTTCAAGGCACGCAGGGCGGCTTCAGCAGTAGTGGCTCTGTGCGGGTCGTCAAAAAGAACTGCCATGGCTTCAAAGAACGAGTCTACTGTGGCCAATGCAGGACTGTGGCGATCCATAAGACTAAAAGCCCACGTCTGTGGTTCTCCCGTCAGGAAAGAGATAATCACCCCTACCCGGGTCTGCTCAGAGGGATAGGTATGAGGCTTGAGAGTAAACAGTAGCTTACAACTGCTCCTAAAATTCCGGAACAACTTTCGGTCACCCGCAAACTTCTCCGGAAAGGCCACCTTAGGTTCCGAAATCTCAGAAGTTATCACCTGGACTTCCGCTGGAACCGGAGGAGTTGCTGCGGCCGTGGAAGGGTGAACAACCGGTGGTTGGGTCCTAATGTGCTCCTGTAACTGAGCATAGCCACTTTGCAGCTCCCGGACAGCTTGCGTAAGGGAAGATAACTGTTGCGTCAGGACTGCAAACGGGGACGCCCCTTCAGCTGGATCCATCTTTGGCCTGGTTATACTGTCAGGACTTACCAGTATAATCCAGACGTAGAAGAGGTTGGAGCAGAAGATAATGAACCCACAAGCGCCTCACACAACCGCTACCCACCTGGAGTGGAACAGGGAGCAGGGTTGTGGAGAGTAGCCAGTGAGACGTTCAGCGAAGTACAAGGGATTAGGCAAAAGGCGTAGTCAGGAGATCCGAGGTCAAAAGGCAGGCAGCAATATTCGTAATCGGTAAACAGGCAAGAAGGTCGAGACAGGCGGCAGTAATCAAAGTCCGGGTTCAGGCAAGGGTCAATAATCAGGAATCCAAAGTTCAGAGTCGCTAGGGTTTCAGTCAAATAACCTAATAACCAGGCAATGCATGTTAATCTGGTTTGGGTTTAAATACAGGAGTTTTGGCGCCAAACTGGCGTCATTGCGCTGACGTCGCGGAGCTGACGCCAGCACGTCCGTCACAGGCGTTTCCGCCAACGTCCTTGCGCCCGCGACCGTCGCCGGCGCCTCCGCGTCCGCGACCGTCGCCGGCGTCCCGCGTCAGACGCCGACGCGCATTAGCGCGTCCGCGCCTGCGCCGGACAGGACGCAAGCATGCGTTCTCACATAAATAATAGCAGGTGCTGAGTATTTTTGTATATAGGTATATAGTAAGCATCTTTAGTGCTGAGGTAACCTTTGGGGTGGCAAATACATAACTCGATATCCTCTACGACTAATAATCAGTGTAAATATCTGGGTGCATGTTGAGGCAAATGGTTGGCGGTAAACACGTTCTCAAGGAAACTAGACATTGAACAATACACACAATCCGCAACAGGCATAGAGTTTATAGCCTGTAGGGAGGGTGAGTGTGGGCAGCATATTAATGCAGTGGCTAAGTATAATACACTCACCAGAGGGAAAGACATTGTGAACTCTTTAGAATGAAATAAGAAGCAATAGTAGCAGGAGCTGAGGTATTTTTGGGTATATTGTAAGCACCTTTGGTGCTAAGGTAAACCTTGGCTTGGCAAATACATAATGCAACATCCTCTCCCACTAATAATTTGCCTAATTTTCTGGGGACCAGTGTCAACTCAATATATAAAGGGAAATAGATTTAGGTGAATTACATAATAAGTATGGTAAAATGAGGAGCAAAGCATTGCCCACCCAGCATCCACCCGTATATCTTATTATGCAGTAGCAATTAAAAGGCTTTTTCAAGGATATTATTTTTAACTATACTCAAACCTGGTTTGATGGCAATATTTGATAACTAATACAATATATGGCTTAACTGCTTGATTGCTGAACTTCTTAATTGAAAAGAGTAGTATTTAATTTATTTTGAGACCAATTAAACCCTAGAACAGAACTTGTTTTCAAGCCAAGCTCTCCAAATAACCACTCAGGGTTGACCAGTCGTTTTAAGTTACACTACAATTTTAAGAGTAAAACCAATAAAAGTTTAATTATATTTTAGTGAATGCCCTCTCTATACATTGGGGCCCATTCATTAAGTTCGAGTGAAGGAATAGAAGAAAAAAAAACTTCGAATTTCGAAGTGTTTTTTTGGCTACTTCGACCTTCGACTACGACTTCGACAATCGATGGATTAAAATCCTTTGAATCGTTCGATTCAAGGATTTAATCGTTCGATCGACCGATTATTCCTTTGATTGTTCGATCGAACTATTTGCGCAAAATACTTCGACTTTGATTAACCCTCGATATTCGACCCTTGATACATTTGCCCCATTGTGTATTTCTCTTCTCAATAGCTTTGCATACAAATAGAGGGATAGAGAACAGGCTCACATGCCTGAAGATACAGTAGCTGCACTGTATATGTAAAAAAAATTCAACTTTCTTGACATCTCCTATGTCAATTGTTCATTGAATTTCAAAGACCTAAAATAAAGGGTAAATAACAAGAAACAGAGCTAGTAAAAAACTAGCCTGAACACTAATGCAATATGCAAAGATTGTTTGTTCTGCAAGGAAAAGCAAATGCAGCACCATGTCACCAAACTAAACCAGCTGGAATAGCAAGTCTTTAATGAATGTATTGAAGGAGAACCATGATGCAACATTATAGATTTATTCTCCTGACACAGTCACCTTCATTTGACCAAGATGCAGCCGTGTTGGGACTTCAAATGATCTTGAAAAATTCTATCTTTAACCTCATTGAAATATAATCCACATATGTGCTGAACACAACATATAATCTGATGATTCATTGTCAACTATACAAATTGGTTGGTGAAAAATAAGGGATAATGTGAATTGACCTGATACATTGATACTGCAAGTCAGAATACATAGGGGGTTATTTATCAAAGGTTGAATTTCGAATTTATCTGATTTTTTTTTAAATTTGAATGTACTCACAACTTGAATGGTTATTTATGAAAAAACTCGAACGTCTAATATTTGATCGATATTGTCCCAACCCGAAAATTCAAATAGAATTCAAATCAGATTTTCCTCCAAAAAAACCTTGAATGTCAGGAAAGCAATTAACATATTCAAATGGTTCAACGGATCTCTGTCATTGACTTGTAAATTAAATCTACAAGTTATAGTTGGCAAATATTCAAAATAGAACAGTTTCCATGGTCTAGGTATGATAAATCTCACATTCAAATTTACATTCGAGTTATTGCTTTTAAATTCGAATTTACGAGTTTTGACACACAAAAAATGTAAAATTCAAATTCACCTTTCGAACCTTAATAAATCTGCCCTTTTATCCCTGTAGTATACAATGGGATTCTTTGGAATTTATCTGTTATTGACTGTGTGTCATATGCTTGAATGACATTTACTTGAAACAAAAATTGATTTATTATTCAATATATAATCACTTTACTAAAAATGTAGTTGTGTGGATTATTTATCTGCTTGCTCAAAAGAACCATAACCCTAGTAAAATTGGGAATATTATTATTACAGGTATGGGATCCGTTATCTGAAAAACCCATTATCCAGAAAGCTCAGAATTACGAAATGGCCATCTCCCATAGACTCCATTTTATCCAAATAATCCAATTTTTTTCAATGATTTCCTTTTTCTCTGCAATAATAAAACAGTACCTTGTACTTGATCCAATCGAAGATATAATTATTCCTTATTGGATGTAAAACCAGTCTATTTGGGTTTATTTAATGTTTACATGATTTTCTAGTAGACTTAAGGTGTGCAGATCCAAATTACAGAAAGATCCATTATCCAGAAAACCCCAGTTCCAGAGAATTCTGAATAACAGGTCCCATACCTGTATTAATATTATATATTAAAATCGTATAACTATCCCTAAGCGACATGTAAAATTGCACAGAACCTCAGTTAAAGATCCAGTGGCTATGGATATTCGTCCTAATGGGTTATAACATGCTTTGAGTACTGTTTAATTAAATCAGATTCTTTATTCTATCAAAAATGCACCTTAACAAATAAAGCTTCATAACATTTAATCACCGAAAAACATTTTCATGTATAATAATGAATTTTGTAATATCTTAAATTGCTGAAAATTACTTGTCTGGAAAGTACTTCAGTGAGAGAGTTTTTTTGTATTATAAGCTGCAATAACTATTTTTTGTTTTTATTAATTTTGTTTCCTTAAAATTAAATTCAAAATGTTCATTAAAGCATCGCCTCTTAGCTAATTATCCTTAATTTCCAAACCCTGTGCTTTCAGCTTCTCTCCCAAATATCTATTTGTTCGCTCTGCAGTAATCCTGAGTTAATTTACTGCTATCGTTAAATAATAATGATAATAATAATAATCCGCTTATTTTTTAGCTCCTAAGCTGTTGTTATTGATAAGCAAGGTTCACTTAGACTACCCCTAGGCCATTTTTAAGACAAAATTGTCTCTCTAAAGCCTGATATCAATGTATTATATGTGATCTGGTTTGGCCTAGTATTGGTATGTAACATCTGAAAAGAGAAGAGATTACTCAGGATTTCCAACTAATGTGAAGGGGCAGGTATTGTCTGGTGCTGCATCTAACATGGGAGATGGGGTCCCATGTGACAGGGCCCTAAAGTATGCCAGCTGACCATCAGGTGTGTGTGAATCCATGCATGTAAATATTGTAGGGAGAAGTGTTACACATAGGGAGTTATTTACTCTGAATGCAAAAATCATGAAAAATTTGAGATGTGATTTTTTTTTTATAAAATCGTACTTTTAAAAAAATCACTCATTTTTCATAATTTATTAAACCTAGAGGATGGAAAAGTCTGAAAATCCGGCATCTCAGATCTGTTGAGCTTGCATATAAGTCAATGGAAGAAGTCCCAATGATTTTTTGTTGTGCGGTGGAGTTCACTTTGGGGAATACCCCAAAGTTTTCAGCGTTTTCGGGTGAAAATTATAAAAAAAAAAAAAATTAAAAACCGGATGGAAAAATCCAAAAAAAATCGTGAAAAATCAGATTTTTTCCTGCAAAGCAAGTTTTCGGGAAAATGTAATAATAAATAAATGTAAAAATCCTGAGCTAATTTGATCGGAGTTTGTAGTAGAAAATATTGAGATAAATTTGGACTTTGATAAATAACCACCATAAACTTACATATGTTGGGCAATAAGGTTAATTAAATTACTGTGTTCACACAAAAATGATTGTCAATATACCCAGCTATTACTGATTCTATACCCTAAGAAATATCTCAGGTCTTAGATGATCCATTTCTAGGCTCAAGATAGCATCACATAAACATTGCAGTTTTTTATTCAATCAATAAAGGTAGCTTACTAACCTCAAATAGGGAGTGCTGGCAAACTCTGATATAACATACTGTATATAACATGGGTAGTTGGCCCGCAATAACATTTGCAAGACTTTGCACGCATAACATGCATATTCAGTTACATGTTCATGATTTCCTGGTCAAACATGAAGATATATATATATCTCAATAGTGTGACAAGGTGTAAGGATCGGACACTAACTTAAATAATCAGATGGGAGCCTGTATGGTAGAGAACGAGGGGTATAACCAAAAATAGCTGTACCGAGTCTCAGAGACATGGTGAAGGAAAATATGGTTTAACGAGGCAAAAACAAAACAAGTGGTTGAAGAAAATATAAAATAATATACCAGTCAGTGAAATAAGGCATCGGCGTACGAAAACAGTGTCCAGTAAACAGGCCGTGGTCAGGCAGCAAGCAGCAAACAGAGTCCAGTAATCAGGCCAAGTTCACAACCAGGAAATCCAACAAGACAGGTAAGGAGGGAACAGGAGAACTGGAGCAAGACTGGGAATCAGGAACACAGGAGGGTCTTGAGAACAGGAATCCAGGAACAGGTAACAAGGAGCAGGAATCAAGGCACAGAACAGCAAGATCAGGGCTAGGGTGCAAAATGACCAAGCAAGTTGCTATGGTCAGGGACTGGTTTATAAGGGGTTCTGATTAGGGGAATGAAGAACACATGAGACTAATGAAGTGGGTGGAGACAAGGGAGCAGACCAAAACTACAATGAATGTAGTAGGAGGACTGGTCATGAGCAGCCATGAGAGCCTTTAATTCAGACACAAACTAGTTAACACTATCTTGTGATTGTCTAAATGGTTGCTACAGGTTGCTATAACTGTTAAATATTATATTTTTGTACAGTATCTATCCATAGGACCCCAAACCTCTACCTGCTTCACCCAGGACTGTATTGACTTGAAATTGCAGCAATTCTTCTTATTTCATACTCTTCTTTACTTTGGCATATGGCTTATTCCTATATGGTTCAGCAGAGCCTGAGTTGTAGCTGCACATATTTAAGAACTACACCAACCACATCTCCAGGGATATATAATACTGTACAAGTAATTTATCTGACTAATCTCTCTGAATACCGTCCACATGAGTGTGAAACTACTGCTAAATCAGCTAAGAAACAAAGGACATTTTTAATTTTGTAGCTTTCATTGGCATTCCTGCTATTGTAATCACAGTTGTGTAGCAAAAGTTGTAACATCAAGTGACCAGTGTAGGAATGACCCTTTATTAAAGCCAAACCTTCAAGATATATTATAGATAGTTTCTAAATGTAAGATATGGACAATATCATACAGTACTAATGTGGCTATATATGGTGAGATACTGTATATTGCTACATAAGGACATACTGCATAATATGGAAACTTTAGTTGTGTAGTCTTAAGATGTAAAAGAAGTAAAGAAGTAAAAAGTCGTCAATTCACAAAGCACTCTGCTCAAAAGTGGCATAAAGGTGATGTTAAGCACATACAAATATAAATACTGTTACATAGTTACATAGTTAAATCGGGTTGAAAAAAGACCAAAGTCCATCAAGTTCAAGCACTGGTATCCAAAAAGTGCCACTGAGTATAAATGACAAACAAAATGTGCAACAATCCTCAATAAAATGCATATTGCATATAAATGTTTATTTCCTACACCAGTCACACAGTATGCCTACTCAGAATCTGCAACTCTAAAGGTTTGAATGATAAATTCTAATTCGAATTTTCAAATAGTTTTTTTTCGTCAAAATTCACAATTTCGAATTTTAAACCACCAACTCGAATTTGAATGTGAGATTTATCACACCTAGACCCTAAAACCCATTCTAATTCGATACTTTGTCACCTAAAACCTACTAAATTCATGTAGTACAAGTCAATGGCAGAGGTTCGTTGAACCATTTGAAGATGTTAATAGCCTTCCTGACATTCATGGTTTTTTTTTTTTGTGGAGGAAAAATCGATTTGAATTCAATTAGAATTTTCGTGTTGTTCCTATTAGATCGAATGTTAGACGTTTCAGTTCTTTTTATAAATAACCTCCCATTTGAGTTGAGTACATTCGAATTTATTACAGTTAAAAAAAATCCACATAACTCTAAAATTCCACTTTTAATAAATAACCCTCTATGTGTTTTAAGTGAAGTCCATCTACTGTCCTCAGAAGCAAATTAATACTTTTGCTCCTGAGAAAGTGTGACAGACACCATGCAAAGCGTGCAGAACTGCAGATTCTGATTATTATATGCAGTGATGTTCACTGGATGCTTGTAAGTTGTTTAATTGTTTTTTTTTATATCAATACATTTTGTTACTCCATTGGCAACTTTTCTCTTCCAGGCTATACACCAAGTGAAGATTGACTGGGAATCTGTGAAGTTTACCTGTTTCCCTGTTATTTATTTGGCATACTTACCATGTGACTAGAACAAGTAAATGATAAGAGAACATTCTTGAGTTCACCGTGCACCAATGCTCATGATTCAAAATCCAATATCAGCTTGTTGGCAAAATCACTTCAAAGTGTCTACAGACTAATATATTTCAGGTCCATATTTGCAATTTGGAGCCCCTTATATTACAAATAGTAAGAACTTTGTACTGCTAAGAGTCAGTTTGCATACACAGCATACATGAGGACATATGGGGATTAGTAAACTTTCTGCAAATTCATTACTCTACCTGCTGCTGACTGAAAAAAAGCGAATAACTAAGTGGATGCTATTGGTTACTGGGAAGGTGCAAATTTACCAAGTATTCATAAATGATCCCCATAAGGGCTGAAATCCACTGATGGGGAAAAGATCCGTGTCGGATGTGCCAAATATAATAAGACTGATCGAGAAATCGCACGTACAAACCACACACTATACGACTGTCAGATAAAGACGCAGCATACGGCATTCACATTCGACAGTTGTGTCATGTTAGATCAATGTAGTTTGTACCTGCGTTTCCTTGATCAGTCCCATTATATTTGGCAAGCCTGACACGTGTTGGCATGTGTTTCATTGCCACGCAACAAATCTTTCCCCATCGTTCCGGGGAGTTCAGCCCACTGTGGATTCAGAAAGTCATTGGGCCATATTTATAGCCACAGCATGCTTAAGGCTTGCAATAATGTGCAAAGTTGCAAAATATATCCAGCAAAGCATTTGCTTTTAATCGATCGAACGATTTTTCTTCAACCTAAAAAAAGCTACCTAAGCCTACCTAAACATTGACTTTGATAGCTTATAGGTGGCGAACTAGGGGGTCGAAGTTTTTTCTTAAAGAGACAGTACTTCGACTATCGAATGGTCGAATAGTCAAACGATTTTTAGTTAGAATCGTTCGATTCGAAGTTGAAGGTCGAAGTAGCCAATTCGATGGTCGAAGTAGCCAAAAAAAACATTCGAAATTCGAAGTTTTTTTATTCATTCCTTCACTCGAGCTAAGTAAATGGGCCCCTTAATCTCCTGTGACGGTATAAACTGCTAAAATGAGCATAATTATGTACAAAAATCATAAACTGTTATTACTATATATGATTGTTAAATATAAACCATCTTTAATCATACATGAGCCCCTGTAACAGGAAATAGCAAGATGCATAAATAATAGAATCCAACATTTGTCTCACTTTGCACATTGCTATTAATCCGCAAAACAATATATTCCATGTATTGTAATTCTGTCTCATCTTTCATTGCTGTTCTATTAGATTCCATTCCATTTGAATGTTATTTGAGGACCTTCATCTAGAGCAGGCACTGATTTGCATATTATTGTTGAATATATGCATTTATCATTGTTGGTTCAGGAAGGAGTAATACTCTTTTAATATGTTTATTTGCAAACAGAAATGTATGCAAAACAAGGAGACTCCTCAATTGGCCCTTTGCTTATAGCCATCCCACTGAACCCCATTGTTACATACCTTAATGAAACACCAGGAGCCAGAAATTGGGTAAAATGGCCCCTGTATTTATTGACATTTTATCAAATAAATAGGACCTTGCCAGCCTCACCCCAAAGCAATATTCTAAAGCCAGTGAAGGTTCAGTGAAGAATTGAGATTAGCACTATGTCAATATATCAACAAAGTATTAGGCTACCTCTACCTACAGAAAGGATAGACCAAAATCTGCTACCAGCAGGAGCTGCATCTCCCATGAGAGAAGTTCAGCAGCCCTGCTGCCGCTCCTGATTCTGCAGTGTGTCGATGATAGGAAATCCAAGCAGGCTGTCACCTAACACAAACAGTAGTGCCATCTGTATCAATGAACCCAATGTGCAGTCAATGGAGAGAAGCTCCTTTCTTCCTCTTCTAAATTTAACTGTGCAGTATTCCTATGGCTGATGTGACAAAATTTAAACTAGATTATCATATATCCACTGTATTAATCCAGAAGAAGGAAAAAACCCAGCCTGAAGCTAGTGCCAATTATGCTACAAAAAGAGAGTATGATGCATCCAACCTGTAAAAAGCACTACTTAGTCAATACAATGTCCAAATTAGAATATGGGTTGGGAGGACATACTCACAGTTCACCCCAGTCCAAGGGGGCATGCACATAGAAACCAACACCAAGGGGCACATTTACTTTGCTTGAGTGAAGGAATAAAATTAAAAAAACTTCGAATTTCGAATGTTTTTTTTGGCTACTTCAACCATCGAATTGGCTACTTCGACCTTCGAAGTAAAAATCGTACGAATATTCGACCATTCGATAGTCGAAGTACTGTCTCTTTAAAAAAAACCTTTGACCCCCCTACTTCGCCACCTAAAACCTACCGAGGTGCAATGTTAGCTTATGGGGAAGGTCCCAACAGGCTTTTCTATGTTTTTTTGTTCGTAGAAAAATCGTTAGATCGATGGATTAAAATCCTTCGAATAGTTTGATTCCAAGGATTTAATCGTTCGATCGAATGATTTTTCGAACTAATTGCGGTAAATCCTTCGACTTCGATATTCGAAGTCGAAGGATTTACATTCGGCAGTCGAATATCGAGGGTTAATTAACCCTTGATATTCGACCATATATAAATCTGCCCCCAAGTATGTGAGTTCCTCCAAAAAGTATTCAGGCAGCAAGTAAAACAATACAAAAATTTATTAGGACATATTAAGACATGACCTGACGCGTTTCATGCCTGCTGGGGCACTTACTAAATTTTTGTATTTTTTTTTGTATGCAAGCGACAGCACCAAGTTAGATAAGAGCTGCGGCAAAATAAATAAGGTGTTTGGCTATGTTCATTAGGTTTAGTGGTGAGGCATAAGGCATTAGAGAAAATGTTGGTGGGTTGTTATTTGCAGAACAGAGTCCATTTTCAGACGTAGGGTTGGATTTGTTTAATTTGGCTATTGGGGAAGACAGCAGTGTTCCTGCTGGGTGAAGAGTCGTAGCTTGCTGGAGGCTGTAAAGCTGCCACACCTTGTGGTGGGGGTGGCTCAACACTGAGACCCAGAGGTAATTAAAAGGGCTAGTTGGTAAGGCAAGGGGTAACTTGGGTTCCTGCAGGAAGGTAAATAACCTTGAATGGGGACTTGGATAGGAGGCAGGACCCCAGGCCTGGGGTCAGGGTCAGTCCTTTTGGAGGATTGGTGACATTGTTACTGCTGTTTATAGTACAAATGGTTCTGTTACAGTAAGTTATGATTTTATTATAAATGTTAATTTATCTTAAATAACATGTTAAGAAACTACTGTGGCCTTATTTTCCCAAGTGTGGTCTAGTGTCCAGTTGCGTCAGGGGTAAGAAAGGGGGAGGGATACTGTGGATCTGTTATGGGGTCCAGTGAGCCAGAGAGTTGCGGAGGGAACCAAGGCATAAAAGTGATAGGAAGCAGGGCCCTCCATTTTTCTCTACAGTATTGGTTACATATTTCTCAGATCAGCGACCTATGCTTTGTGTGGTGTTTATACAAAAGGCCTGTAGATGTCACTGTGCTCAAGACTTATACTGTGCATACTTTCTATACAGCTTGTGGTGTTAGAGTTGCTTACTGTTGTGTAATGACTGCATAAGCCTGCTAATAAAGCACTGTTATACTCTACTCATTCTCGGCTACCAAAACATAACAAATTGGCGACAAGATGTCTCTTCACTGCAAAAACGTGCAGTAAATACAAATAAAAAATACTGCTTTCGCTGTGGTTCAACACAACACACTGCAAATTATGCTACATGTCCTGCAAAAGTTGTACAGTGCCGCAAATGCAAAAAGGTAGGCTATTTTGCTAAGATCTGCCGTAGTTCTGCTAAAGATATCATTAATGTCACTACTACAAATGTCAGAGTAAGTGTGGATAAAGCTGATACATTTATTCCAGACAAGTTTATATGCACTGTCAATGTCAATACTGCTTCTGATGACAAGGGACACTCCACTAACATGATGCTTGATACAGGTTCAGCTGTTTCTATACTACCAAAGGATATTTCCTTGAAATCCGCTTGTTGCACCTGCCCTGAAACTGGTCAGTTACTTAAAGGATCCAATCCCTGTGCTTGGTTGCTTGCCAGTGACTGTACAATTTGAATCAAAGACTGCAAAATGTGACTTTTACATTGTGAATAAGGGTACTGCTATACTTGGAAGGGATCTCTTTGCTGCATTAAACTTACAATTAGTTGATGGTCTCATTGCTACAGCACCAGTGCCTGCCACACAGCCCTTGTCTAAAATTTCACCACAAAACAAAACTTCACTGGGTTGTGAAAAGAAATTTGTACACAAGGTTAAGTTGAGACCAGATGTAAAACCAGTACCATTTCCTGATTCAGCATGGGAAAAACTTGCTATTGATATTGTGGGTCCTTTTGCAGATGCTCCTATAGACTATTACAGTAAATGGCCTGAAATTGCATTTTTTTCTCAGCTACAGTAATAACATTTCTGTCTACAGTCTTCAGCAGAGAAGGTAATCCAAAGGAGTTAATATCAGATAACGGACCACAGTTTGTCTCATCTGAGTTTGAATCCTTTCTGAGAGAGAGGAATTTTGTGCATAGGAAATCTTCAGTGTATTACCCACAAGCAAATGGAGAAATGAGTGATTCAACAAAAGTCTCAAAGAAGCATTACAGACAGCAAATCTTGCTGGGAAATCTTGGAAAGTTTTTACAACAGAGTTTCTACATAACTATATAACGTGCCATGCAACAACCCAATCATCTCCAGCTGAATTATTACATGGCAGACAGATGCACACTAAGTTACGTGTTGCAGACATCATAATTCCACGAAATACTGTGCCTACAAAATCATCTACTGCTGACATTGTGAAACATCAACAAGCCAAATGCAAAGGTTTATACTGACAGAAAACGTAGTGCAAGAGAAGTACACTTTCAGCCTGGATCTTTAGTCAGAATTAAGAAACCAGGAATACTGAAACAAGGACAATCTAAATTTACTACACCACTTGAAGTGAGACGCCAGCAAGGACCATACACATATGAACTGTCTAATGGACGCATATGGAATTAAAGTCATCTTGCTCCTGTAAGATGACTTTGGAGAAGCTCTATTTGATGCAGGATATTTTCCTACTCCTGATGTCAACTGCAATAGGCCTGAAGAAAGTGAACCTATAAGGCGTACTGAGAGAATCAGAAAACTACCTGCATGGACCAAGGAGTTTGTGATGTGAAGAATGTATAATATTGTTTTAAAATGCATGTCCAAATGCTTTCCTACTATAGGGGGAATATGTGGTGTTTATACAAATGGCCTGTAGATGTCACTGTGCTCAAGACTTATACTGTGCATACTTTCTATACAGCTTGTGGTGTTAGAGTTGCTTACTGTTGTGTAATGGCTGCATGAGCCTGCTAATAAAGCAGTGTTATACTCTACTCATCCTCAGCTACTAAAACATAACAGTTCGGTACAGAAGTTGGACTTAACAGTTCCTTCCAGTGGACAGTGTGAACAGGAGTACCACAGTGTCCCTTCCTCCCTACAAGTGGGAGAACTGTATGAAGAACCATAGCAAGTTACGCATTTCTACTAACTGCAACTGTATTTTATAACCAAGCCTCTGGATGTGAGGTGCCCTAACAAGCAATTGAAAGACTGCACCAAAGTCAGTCACAGGTGACCAAAGACATTCTAATATGGCACAATATCAAACTTATGTGCCCACGGTCTGAGATTACAACCCAGAAATCAACCAGTGTGTGGCTAGCAAAAATCAAGTGCATAGTAGATTTGGTTTGTCTCTCTTTTCAGGAAGGATACTAGAAGTGCAGGTATGCTTTATCTCGCCATTAAATATACAGTATTACTACTGTACATTCAGTCTGTATAGCACATTCTAAGCATTACAAAACTCTTCAAACTAGTTTCTGTAGTTCTTACACACTGCAGCAAATTTTAACCGACTAAAAATATTGACATATATTTGATCTCTTATTATTCATTCCTGCCTGTGTGGACAATCCTCTCAACTATTTATTTTGCCTGCTGGCTGATATTACTCTGATTAAATAAGTGTTCCATTATTCCAGATTAATTGACTCAAAGCTCTCACTCATAGTGGCAATTATTTTTTTTCTGTTCATTTTCTTTTGATTTGATTTGCATTTTAAGATAGGTTTCATGCCCATTATTTCGGAGTGTCAGGTTGAAAGGACTGTAACCTAGCAACCCGAGGAAATACCTAAACATGGGAGGAGGGATGCCATCTTGTATAGGCTTAAATGTAATCTATTTTGTATGGCTGTATTAGTTACTGCGTTAACCTTCCTGTCAGAAAAGAAGCAAGAAAATATTGTTCAAATAAGGATTTACATAATAAATTCTGAACACTGTTTCAGTGACCCCGCTTATACCAAAAGACTATGTTTCCATATGAACCATTCAATAAATTGATAGTGTCCTAGCTATCTTTATTCTGCTTGCAATTGACTTTTGATGTGTTACAATTCCTACCTTTAAGGAATGTGTTTCTACCTTGTAATAAAGAGGTTCCCAACCTTTTCCCTGTGAGCCACATTCAATTGTAAAAAGATTTGGGGAGCAACACAGGCATGAAAAAAAGTTCCTGGGGGGGGTGCCAAATAAAGGCTGTGGTTGGCTATTTGGTAGCCCCTGTGTGGGCAAGCAGGAGGCTGAGTTGAACCATGGTCTAGATCAGATGCACGCATAGAGAGCTCCGTCCCAGTAGGCCGAAACATAAGCATCCAACGCTAGCTATCCGGTAGATTTGGGAATAGTTACCAAGACCGGACAATGGGGAAGCGGAAACTAAATTAACAGACCTGCACAATGTCACCGCTCTTACAGAAAACAGCTCATTCGGGGCTGGCGCCTCAAACCAAGATGTTGCCAAATCGCTTAACTCCCTCATCACCCTCGTCACCTAGCAAATATGATCCTCCAGTATCACAATCACCAGGTCAGTCACAATCAGCACCTACCTTCTCCCCAGAAATTCGCCCGAAAAAAATCGGCTTAAAAAAAACGGGTGCCGGTGTCAAAAACGAGACGCCGGAGCCGTTTCGTGAATCCGCCCATCACTAACAATGACAGATGACCTAATGCAAAGATATACTACACTGGAGAACAATAACATGGCGCTTAAAGAGGATATTACACACATTCAACTGGTGTGCGAAGACCTCAAAAACAGGTAACACAGACAGACCCTGAGGTTCAGAGGAATGCCAAAGGAGATAGGCCCACAACAGCTGCAATGATTTTTAAAAGACCTTTTCACCTACATGAATCCTACTCTCACAGAAGAAGCTTGTAAATAGGACAGGGCACACCGCTCATTGGAAATTAAACCATCGCTCTATAAACCGCCTAGAGATGTAGTGATGTGTTTTCAATATTTTAAGACTAAGGGAGCCATTTTAGAATAAAGTCGTCAGACTGCAGATATTGTCTACCAAAATGTGAAAGTGGCTATATTTTCAGACTTTTCCCCTACTATACTATTGAAGCGTAGAGCTAAGGCCTGCCACGCAAATCCTGCGGGAAAACAATATCCCATACAGATGAGAATTCCCCTTTCGACTCATAGTCAACAAAGCAGGCAAACAATATTCTCTACAAGATCCAGGAGACAGCAAAAGCTTTCTTGCTACATAGGGCATACAAACCACCTACAGAAGCTGCACAAAGAAAAACTAGGCTACAACCACTATGGACTAAGTCTCAACCAGTAACACGGAAATCTTTTTCACCAGCACAGAGCCAAATGAGCCAAACAACACCAGAAAAGAGCCCTACATGCCAGCAAACCTGATATATCCATGCAAAAAACAAATATCAACCTAACTCAACCGACCTCCGGGAATCTTTGAGGCCCTAGAGGGAAAGGCTCTCCTTGCCACCTGGATTTCTCAGGAACATTGCATAAGAGACTCTCCTCTTGCTGCACTATAACCCGGGCCATCCTCCCTTGACCAGGCTTCCACTCATACCTCGGGCATAGCGCCCTTTGTAAGGTTTGTCCTAGGGCATTACTACAAAAACTTCTATATCCTGGTGACCCACGAGGTCTGGTTTTAGTCCAAATGGAATAGTCCAAATTCAATTTGAATTTGAAAAAAACCCTGAAATTTTGAATATCGTGTCTGTATCTTTAAAAATTCGACTTCAACCATTCACAATCTAAAACCTGCCAAATTGCTTTTTTAGCCTTTTTGAACCTATTTGAGTCAATTGGGGGACTTTGAAAAAAGTTTTTTTGGGGAAAAAACGTTGATTCCAATTCAATTGAATGCGCTATTACTTTGATTCATGCAATTCGAATTCGGCTGAATACGGATCTATTCGATCGAAAAATTCGGCCAAAAAAAAATAACTTTGACTTTGGTTGGTCTTTTTGAATTAGAATTTTGATGTTTTTTCAATTTGAAATTCAACACTTGATAAATATGCCCCTTAGAATCGAGAATCCTGGCCTTAAAGTAAGCCTACTTGCCATACATCTGGGGTATTTGGTAAATATAGCCCTTCTTAAATGTTACTCAAATGGTTAAATTGAAAAATCAAGTAATTGATGTTACGTTCATACAGGAAACAGATTTCCCCAAAGATAAATCATATCACCTTACCTCGAAAAACTATCCTAGGACAATATATGCTTCTGTACCACATAAAAGGGCAGGGGTAGCAATCCTAATTCATAAAAATTGGCCTTTTCAGATAATGGGTACTTATGCAGAACCCAAGGGACATTATATAGCAATCAAAGGCGCATTGGCAGGTATACCTCTCTCATTATACAATATATATGCCCCGAACAAAAATCAGGTAACATTTTTGAGACAGATTTTGGAGTCCATTGACTTCAGTGCATTTGGAGTGAGAAAAAATTGTTGCATGTGAAAAAAAAAAATTGATGGCACAGTTAAGGCCCAGTTAAGACCCCAAAATTATTGGGACTAGGGTACATAGGGCCTAGTGTTCCTGAAATGTAAGGCTGACCCTCTGTTGAAAGTATGTGATAAGGATGTTGCATCCCTGATGCTGGGGCCGAATGGTCTGGGCAAACTCTAAGATTTACTAAGGTTTGAATTCTAATTCAGATTTTGGAGTTGGAACTTTTGGGAAAAACTCACAATTTCAAGTTCTAAATTCACCAGCTCGAATTAGAATGTGATATTTATTACAGTCAGACCCTTCAAAAATTTTCATCAGAATATTCGCCACCTAAAAACTGGTGCATTCATGTAGAAGTCATTGGCAGAGGTCCCTTGAACGATTTGGAGATGTTAATAGTAGTGATGAGCAAAATGTTTCGCCTCAAAAATTACACCCATAGACTCCAATGGGAGAAAAGAAATGTCACGCGTCAAAAAGAATTGACATGAAATATTAGAGTTTTTTTTTTTTTTCACGAAGTTTGAATTCAATTAAAATTCACTTCAGGACTATTCAATTGAACTTTAGAAGTACACATTTTTTCATAAATAATGTACCATTTGAATTGTGAATAAATTTGAATTTATTAGAGTTTAAAAAAAATCTCATTATTCTAAAATTCGACCTTTGATAAATAACCCCCTAACTGTCGAGTTAATTTTGAGGAGAATATGGGGCAGATTTATCAATGGTCGAAGTGAATTCGAGGGAATTTTCGAAGTAAAAAAATTCGAAATTCTAAGTAATTTTTTGTATATTTTGACCATCGAATAGGATACTACGACTTCGAATTCAAAGTAAAAATCGTTCGAATATTCAGCCATTCGATAATCAAGTACTGTCTCTTTAAAAAAGCTTAGACTTCAATACTTCGCCAAATTAAACCTGCCGAAGTGCTATGTTAGCCTATGGGGAACTTCTAGACCATTTTTCTAAGTCTTCACACATTGAAGAAAAAGCGTTCAATCGTACACTAAAATCGTTCGAATCGATCGATTCAAACGATTTAATCATTTAATCGAATGATTTTACTTTGATCGTTCGATTGCCAAATTCGGTGAAAAATACTTCGACTTTGATATTCAAAGTCGAAGTATGTCAATTCGAGGGTTGAATTTCGAAGTATTTATCACTTCGGAATTCAACCGTTGATAAATCTGCCCCTATGTGTTAGAAAATTGTGTGAACCACTGGTGGCTGAAAGTAAATTAGATTTTGAGTTCATCGCAAGTGTGTTGTGGACCTCTAGTTTATTTGGTGCTACAGTGTGGCAAAGGCTTTCCTAATGAAGAGACTATGTCAAAGTCAAAGTAAACTTTATTGTCATCTCAGCAATATACAAATATATATATATATGGTGTGTATTACTCTAATAAGTATACCAAAGGGGCATGGGAGACCATGTAACAACCACAATATTCCAAAAATCGGATTTATTATTGCTAAGATTTTTACAGAGCAGTGTTTAATGATGCTTGCCACTCAGAATAACACATGTGAATTTTTTGGAAATTCATAGCTTGATGCCTAGGAGCAAAAACTGTGTCAGACAGTTTCTGAATTTAATATTATATTTACTTTAATAAAATATGTATTTTGTACTTTAAGCTGTTGGGTCTTGTAAACATTGTTTTGTACAGTATATTTAAATTGCACTGAAAAAGTATGTTATTTTCTACCATGTAAAAATAGCCTCAACTAATCCATACAATGGAAATAATAATTGCCTCAAATATCTTTACAGAAATATTAATCACTGGGATCTTCATGGGGGATCAGGACTTTCTTTGACGGTCTAATACGATTTACACCACTTGCATGAACATGGTTCAGAGACCTTGGCAAGTGCTGATATTTATTTACCTGTAAAAACTTCTTCTGGTTCATGACATGCATTTAAGGTTGCCAACTCTAATAATTCTTCTTTCGTGATGGTGACAAAAGGGGAAGACCATGACTTAAATGGGGCAGGTGATGTCAAGGGGACATGGCAATGATGTGACAGAAAGCTAAAGAGTGGATCAAGGAGAGATTGGATAAGGGATATATCAAGACATTGCAGGTCAAGAGCTTAGGTGGATGGGCCAGGGACTAAATTTAGGATATTAAAAATGTACCACCATCTACATTACTGGTACAATTCTAATACTGGCGTTTTACCGACTAGGCCAGTAAAATGCCAGCCAGGTGGCAACCAGGTGGCACTTCTGTTTCGGAAGGAAGGTTGTTAAATGGGAGTTTTTTTCAACAAAGAGTGCAGAGCGTGCCCAAACTTTGTGTTGTTAGCACCATTCCATCACATGAAATACACATCTGACACATTATGACATTTGCAGTGTAAACACAGAAAAGAAGAGGAAGGTATTTCCTTTTAAATATTTGCTTGTTGAATCATTTGTAATGTGTCTTTATATATTCATTCAGCTTATGTCTAGATGGCTACGTGCATTTTAGGCTGATCAAGTCAATGAAAGCCCAAAACAAGGCAAACAAATGGCAAAAGTCATCTTGGATCAAATATGAGCAGTTTTAACAAATGTATCTGCTTGTGTGTACCCAGTCTTATAGAGCGGTCTTATGTGAACATTTTTCTTTAAAATGACTTAACCTACTGTATAGTATTAATAATAGTGATGGGCGAATTTATTCGCCAGGCACGAATTCGCGGCGAATTTGCGTGATTCTCCGCAAGTGAATAAATTCATGAAACGGCAGCGAAAATTCACCTAAAAAAAAGGTTTCGCGAATTTTCCGGCGAAGCGAAACGGCGCAAATTCGCCCATCACTAATTTATAATTGTGCTTACAAACAAATTCTTGACTTGACGTGGATAAACATTAGATTTGTTTGACTGATGAAAACCTCACTCTTTCATAATGACTTACAACTATTGACAACCTTACTCCGGAACACTTAAAACACATGGAGGCTTATTTATTAAAGGTTGGATTTCAGTGTTTTTTAGAGGTTTTTTAAAAAATTTGCTGCTTTAAAATTCACTGTGACAAAAAAAGTCGCCAAGACAAAATTGTCACTGAGACAAATAAGTCGCCACGAGAAAAAACATCCATTGACTTTAATGCATTTGGAGGAAGAAAAATTGTTGCATGTGTAAAAATGTGTCGCTGTAAAAAAAAATTGACACCTAATGACTTTAGTGCATTTCACAATATTTTTTGCAGCTTATCGAATTTTTTCGCAGTTGCTCAAATTTTTCACGAAGCAAAATGGGACAGATTCGCTCATCGCTAACCATGAATAAACCTTCTTTCCCTAAAGCCACTACTGTCATTGAATTTATTCTGATTTTAAAAAGTATGAACGACAAAAAGAGCTGAACGATGAACTAAAGAAATACATATACCTCAAAAACCTTGAAAAATGAGTGTTTCAAACAATTCCTAGTAAAAAAAAAATCCAAAAACCTCAAAGTCTGAATTGATTAAAAGTGGTCCAATAAGATCAGTACTTTGTCCACTGACTTCTATAGCACCTTCACAAACAGAGATTTTCGTGGTTTTTTTACACTTAATAAATCTCAAGTTGTCAAAATATAGGAAAACCCTGAATTTTTCCAGATTCTTGTGGAAAAAAAATCCAATGGGCCCAATAGGTTCAGGCTGACCAAGTAAAGAAAGATGGGCAGGTAATGGATACAACTAGAGAGGCATGGACTGTCTTTGCAGCTACTGTACCTTTGTGTGGGTAGAGTAAAGCTAGTGTATAGTGTAGTACTTCAATCTAATTCGTAATTTTGTGATGTTTTTTCTCTTTAAATATTGTTGTTCTTGAAAACAAACATATGTAGGTGGCAGTAGGAATGTGTGCCAATAATATTTAGTATGCACAGCCTCTCCTATTGCCTTGCCCATAGCTTTCAAACTTCCATTCAGTGCAATCATCCACAGAAATTGTGTGCTGCCAAATTGTTTTTGTACCCAAGCATAAAGAAACTGAAAATGTTTCAGCATTGGAGCTAATTTATGCCTCCCTACATTCGGCTATCTAATCCTGTTGTAAATGGCTTCATAAGAATGCTAGAATATAAAATGTCTGTGTTATTTCCTAAATAGTTCAAAACCATTGTCCTCGATTCCAAATGGAATTCTGTTACATTTTAGCTATTGTATTGTAATCTCCTCCCCTTCATTTCTACTTACACTGAACAAGAAATACATCAATATCTTTAAATTGTTCTCACCTACAAAGCAGATTGATTGTGCACTTTAGCCCGGGAGCTTGAAAGTGATAACTGATTCATTGCTATATCTCTTTGCCATTGCGGCATTTTGAGAATACACTGCCCAAGCCACAGGGCACTGCATTGCGCAGCATTATTATTTAAGAAACAAAAACACTGTTATCCATATTATGTCTTACAGTCATTTTATATTACAATTGCATTCATATAAAAATAACATTTACATGCAGATGCCTAAACAAAAACAGGATCACTTTATCAGCCTAATAAATCAGCTTGACTACCACCCCCTGAGAGGAACAATGGCGTGTCTACTGGTTGTTTTTTAATCTCTGCATTATTGGTACATTAAAGAGAGTGTCAGAAACAGTATGGGGTTGGGGACAACTTGTGGAACAAGTGACATGTGAGAATGGAAGAGGAGAACAATCACCTATTGCAATAAACTGAGAACAGGCACACATTTCTAGCGAGGGTGCATGCATCAGTAATATAAAATAACCTCTTTGCAATATCTAATACCAATTAAACAGATTTAATATAACAGTGAAATGATTAAAATAAGGCTCAGTGCAGCCAGCTTCGTGAATAACATATGTGAAGAAAAGAGCTTGTGTATTTGTATATGTGTTTTTTTTTTCTTTGTGGAGAGAAATATTTCCAAGAATTACAGAGGAAACTCTTTATGAAGGGAACTGATGTGTGTGGCTGATTGGGAACCATGCACAGCTTATTTGAGAATTTGCAGTAAATGAAATACAGTATTTACACATCATTGCTTGCCCAGTCTAGTCAGCCACATTGATAGGCACTGAGAGCAGTCATGCTAACTTAATGCTCCAAGCAGATTTGCACAGTGTGACTGACAATGAGTTGATGCTGCAGTTTTACCTGCTCCAGATGATGATATGTATTGTTTATCTTACTGGAGATCTTGGGGGGGAAAAACGAAATGACAAATTGTAATGTATTATGAAGTACATGAACAACCAAATCTACAGCTCTTAAGCTTGTTTATAATAAAATAGCTATTTTTTTTATCGAGACATTTGAAAAATACAATAAACAATAATGTACTGTACTGTAAAGGGGAACTAATAGCCCAGGCAACCATTTATATTTTAAGTTCGCTTCTATCTACAGCAGTGATCCCCAACCAGCAGCTCATGAGCAACATGTTGCTCCCCAAACGCTTGGATGTTGCTCCCAGTGGCCTTAAAGCAGGTGCTTATTTTTCAACTCCAGGCTTGGAGGCAAGTTTTAGTTATATAAAAAACAGGTGTATTGCCAAACAGAGCCTCAATGTAGGTTGACAATACACATTGGGTCTACCAAATGGCCAACCACAGCCCTTATATGGCACCCCAAGAACATTTTTCATGCTTGTGTTGCTCCTTAACTCCTTTTACTTCGGAATGTTGCTCACAGGTTCAAAAGGTTGGGGATCTCTGGGATGCTCTTCCTCTAAAATATACCTATCAGGAGTAGAACTGCCCATAGTGGCAGTATAATGCTACAGGTTTCCCTGTAATGTTGGGGGGAAGTACCAGCTAGGCATGGGAAGGACCGAATAAGGTAGCTTCTAAACACGGTAGTTGCACATTGTGACCGTTTCTGTTGCCCAAGGTGCTGTGAATCGAAACAACATATTGAAAAAATAAATATAAAAAAATCCAGCATAGTCAAGTCTAACAATATCACCAGAAATGGATTATCACCAAATATGGCTCTAAGCAGTGTAGTGATTTGGCCTCCACTTCCATTCTTCGTGCATTGTCACTCTTAGAGAAATTGATATGTTTGCCTTAATCCACTCCAGTCCTCTACTGCTATCCATTACAAAGACTTCTTAGATTGGTGGTGCCCTAGGCAGGATTCTGAGAGTCCTTAAATTCTTATACATAATCCAACTCTGAATATCAATAACACTCTTCAATGTACATCGAATGACCAAAAAAATCGATACTACCAGAACCATGAATCTAAACATCCAATTTAGCCTATTTTATTGCTTTAGCAACATCATGTGATTGTGTTATTTCAGTGTTGCTGTATATTCAGCTGTTTTTGTTACCATAGCAACCCAAGGAATTATGGTGCATCCTTGTACTTTAAACGTGTTAAGCATTAAAGATGGCCAAAAAGAATGTAGAAAGAATTTGCAAAACAATAATTAAGTACGGTGAATGGATATAATGAAAACACGTTAATGTCATAAAATGCCACAAGATATTAGGCTAGTGTTCACTTCTATTCATGACTGGTATCCCATAAAGCTGTTGCAATTGGTTGCTTGAGAATGAAGCAGTGAATAATGTCCTTTGAGTGTCCTTAGAGATGCCACCATAACATTTTAATGGGGAAAATGATCAGTTGATCTATTTAATTTGCACACCAAGGAGCAGATTTATTATGGGTCAGAGTGAAAATTTAAATTTTCTAAAAAAAATTTGGTCAAAACACTCAAATTCAAATTGTAAATTATCCAAACTGGATTTGAGTTTTTATTTGAATTAGAATTGCGAGATTTATCATACTCTGGCCTTTTAAGAACTCGAATTTGACTATTTGCCACCTAAAACCTGCCAAATTACTGTCTATGTCAATGGGAGGGATCAATTTCGTGATGTTTGTAGCCTTCCTGACATTGAAGTTTTATAAATTCGAATCAAGTTTTTATAATTCGTATCAAATTTGATTTGAGTTTTCGGGTTGTTTAAATCCGTTCAAGTTTAAAGAATTTGATTTTATTAATACATTTCCACTCGTCGAATTTTGTATTTGTGGGAGTTTGGGGGAGTTTAAGAAAACATGAATTCGAAATTAAACCCTTGATAAACGTGCCTCCTAGGGATGGGCAAATTTGACCCGTTTCGTCAAAAATTCATCGGCGAAATGTCGCTGACGCCATACAAGTCTATGGGCATCATTTTTTTAGTGAAACAAGGCGAAAAAATTTGCCATCCCTATTGCCTCCAAATGTGTATCTGTAGTAGAAATAAACCAGTTAAAAGGCTAAGCATGGTAGAACTTTATTTAACACAATTTAATATTTTAGAAAAAAAGAGCACATAGAAATCAGGTTAACAAACACTTGGTGACAAAAAAAGTAAAAGTTACCAACATGTTGAAAAACATAAAAGCATAAAGTAAGGTCATGCATAAAGAATTCAGTTATTGAAACAAATATTCAAGAACTACTTCAACAAAAAATAATTCTGATCATAATTTTTCTAGACAATTAAAACATTGTATGTAGGCGAGTTATGTGTGGAAATGTTTTATTGGAAAGCTTTGATATACTTTATATGTCATTTGAACATTGGTGTTGCTTTTTCTCATTTATTCGATTGTAATTAGAAAATATTTCATTCAATGTCATTAAAAGGCTTCAACATTATGAAATGCACTTACTGAACTGAGGGAATTAATTAAGTCTAAGGTCATTAAGTTTGAGGTCTATGGCACATGAGACATACTTTCCACCATCATTTTACAGTTGGCAGAAAAGAGCCTTGATTGTAACAGCCTGCCAGTTGCTTCTATGCATAGAGCCAAAAAATGCTCAGATGTGGATTTTCTGGCCAAAATTTACCTGTGATCACTAGTGTATTGAAAATTTAATTTTCACTGGAAAATAATGGAGTATACACACTGTTTACTCAGTAACCAGACCACCGAAGCCACAAAAATAAAAATGGTATCACTAGTTATATTAGTTCAGACAAATCAGAAATTTGATGTACTGTAAGAATGATAGTTGATACCAGATCCAAAAAATGTGTTATTGACAGAGGCTTCAAAGGCTCTAAACATACTAAACATATACTAAACATCCCAGTATATAAAAAGGGTTTTTATTCAAGGGATTTACATTTAATTCCACTTTTAGGTAAACCAAATATTAAATATAGGGATAAGATAAGATTGGCAAATAGTTAAGGATAAGGACAGCAGGAAAAAAGGGGAAGGTGCAAAATGGCCTGTTAGAAGTTAAAAAAGAGTAGTGTCTCTCTCTCTGTATGAGGAAGTGCCTGTGGAGCTTCCCTAGCACACCCCTAGCTTGTGTCACGACCGGCACCCGATACCAGAACAAATGCCAAGCACCCTGGTCTCGGCTCGGCTTCACCAGTAGTGTGACCACCGTTGGGCTTCGGGAAGAGCCCTCAGCTTACTTGGGTGCCACCTGGACTTAACGAGGGGTGCAAAGTGAGGTGTTCTGGCTGGCAAAGGGGCACGGCTGTTAGCAGAGTCTTTTGGGCCGAAGAACACGGTACAAATGGAGCAGGCAAGAGAATAGTCAGACAGGCAGAGTCGAGGCAGGCGGATATCAGAATCGTCAGGCAGGCAAGGGTCAAACCGGGTTGTCAATCAAGGGGTTAAGCAGGAAGAGTTGTCGTAGGCAGGCAAGGGTCAGGATACAGAGTTCAGAATAGTCAGGATACAGGCAGGGTCAAACACGGATAATCAGAATACAGAATAACAGGAACAGATGCACTAGGCTCAGAAACCACTTAGAAACAAAGTTCTATCACGGGCACCGGCTGGGAAACAGAATGGGCCTTAAATAGGTACAAATTTCGCGCCAAACGAGCGACAAAAACGTGCTGGCGTAAATGCGCCAGCGTGCCTACGCCTTTAAGAGGCGCGCAAGCGCGCCCTAGATTCCAAGATGGCGCCGACCCCAGCGCCGGCTCGAGAACCATGCGGTGGGCGACCCCGCCGCATAGGTAAGTTTCTTACAGCTTGTGGGCCATTCAGCTGGGAACACAAGTTGACACAAGGTGGTATGGAGCCTTGTATTTATTGCCTGTTTATGGCACCCTTTAAATACAGGGTTCCATTGCATTTTTCAGTGCAGCATTTTGTCTGCACCTTGTACCAAAGCTTTAATTTGAAAAAAGGCGATTGTGAGCCTGAAACGTCGCTGCTGTTTGTTTGTCCTGAAATAAGCCCTTTTGGAATAAAGGCCTTTTAGAAATGTATCTCAAGTGTGGTGCTGTCTGTTCATCGAATTTGTTTCCAAAGCTTTAATTCTACTAAAGGTGCAACGTGTAGATCATAACAATAGAAGGGTAGCCACAAGTGAATTTTTCACGGGGCTACACTTGAAATTGAATGTATTATTTAGTTTATATGAAAATACCTAAACAATTCTAGTCACTATCCCTACAAAAGAGGCATCTAAGAACTGGAAAAAAAATGTCAGGACATGCATGGGATTGGTTACTCAAGAGCAGGGACCCCACAAAATTCACAAAGGTATGGCTCTGTTATAATTAAAGATTTGATCTGAAAACTCATTGTGACATCTGGAGATGCTGAATAATGATCATGATAGAAAGAACTAAAGCCTTAAAGGACAAAAAGTGATATGGACTTTTATGGGTTTTCAGATTTTTTCTCTCTAGTAACTTCCTAAAAATTTCTTTTAGAGGTTTTCGTATTTTTTAGTGAATTGTTCAGCATTTTTTTCATTCATGCTTTTTATATTGTAATAAATTACATGGCATTCATGGTTTTAGAGAAAATTAATGTATTTTTAGTTTCAAAAATCTGTAGAACTTCTAAAATGAGAATATTGGTAAATAGGCCTCCGTTCTACTAAAAAAAATCATTTAAACATTAATTAAACCCAGTAGGATTGTTTTGTCTCCAATAATGATAAATTATATTTTAATTTGACTCAAATACAAGATACAATGAAAAGTCTTGACAAAATCTTGCAGCAATTAAAATTGTGTGCCTTTTTCAAATTGTTGCCCGAAAATTATTCAGATTATCAAACGAAAACCACAAACAAAAAATTTTGACAATCATAAGGAAAAGAACATGTTCCAAGGGACCACCTGCCATTGACTTTTACATGACTTCAGCTCAAATTATTTAGCTGGAGCATTTTCTGATTAAAATTTTTTATCTTTGGAGTATTATAAATCTTTCCTCTTTTTTCCTCTTTGAAAACTCAACAAGAAAAATTTGAGATATGAGGAATGGACCAATTCATCAATTGTGCAAAGTGGAATATTCAAATTTGTAGAACATACAGGGACAGATATATTTATCTGTATTACTGTTGCCTACTGTGTTTTATTTACCAAAGTTTAGGAACCAAACAATGTTGTTTAGTTAGATGCAGAATACAAGGTTTACTGCTATTAGTGAATTCCTGCATAGAGCACAGAAAATACATTTTGAAAACATATAATTTTCAAAGCTGGAAAAAGTATGAATGGAAGTGGCTACTACATTAATCATCTTCCAGAACAGTCAGCTACAGTAAAGGAAGAAGCCTCTAGTGAATAGAATACAACTTTAATGGTGGTATTACAGTATTGTACTTTAATGATACAAAAACAAGAAGATAATATAATGGCAGACTTCTGTGTGTTGAATGTGACTAATGTTCTACTTATTGTTTTGCAGCACATATAGGTTTGTTTTAATGCTATAACACTAGTAAATGACTATTCTAACATAGTTTACAGTTGACTTGCATTGGCAATGAAAGAATCAATATATGATCTTTTGCATGTGCTATTTATCTGCTTGCCTGTGGAAACTGCTGCTTTGCACTGCTTTTTCCACTTATTGTGTGTCAGTAAATACACGTTTCATAGTTTAAAGAATGCAAATGTATTTTAGAGAATATGGTAACATTCATACCAACAAAGCAGGCAGAAATAGCAAGTGTTATTCATAAAAAAAAAGCTAAAAGTATATTTTTCTACATTCTGCAAAATAACATATGTACAGTATATGCATAAAATAACAGTTTTTCAGCATTGCTAATGCTTTACATTAAACAATGAGTCCGCTCTCTGGCCTCAAGTCATTGCTTGTTTTTGATTGATATCATCAGATAAAAGTAATCCTATACAAAACTAACATACTAATAACAATAGAATACGATACGAGTTGTTAGTTCAAAGCCTTTTAGATGGCTCGTACTTCCCATAATTAGCCAAATTTTATTTTTAAAGAGCCGCATATGGTGTTGCTAAACGTATGTCCACTGAATAGAGCTTTCCCTGAGCATACATTTTCCTATTGTTTTAACTCTGAAAAAGTATAGTTTTTGTTATATTTTGAGCTTTGCAGGGCAAACGGGGGAAATTGAAGCTACTCCATGATTGGTCTTCTCAGGATAGATAATTTGATTGCAAGTGCAGAGAATATCCACCTACATAATGGACACCTGCTTTTGTGTAATTCAAAATAGTCACAACAAAAGGGGAAGGAAGAGGGCTGTGTAATAGTAATCTAATTATCAACCTGCAATGACCCTCCACGGAGTAGTACATCTTAGAACATACTTACAATTGAAGCAATCATTCTCTTTAGTAGCAGTTGTGTTTCCCCATGATGCCAGCACTGAAATCTCATTTGTCTTGTCTCATGTGATGGCCTAAGTTGAATAGTCATCAAATTCCTTCTTTGTGATCTGCTGAGAAACAATTAACTTTTTTGTTATCAGTAAATGAATGCATTGAAATTCTCCTTGGCTCGATCCTTACAGTAAGGTAAATTAATGGTTTACACTGGGCAGGGGGTTATTTATAATTTAGCCAATATGTGCCATGTATTCCCCTATCTGTATGCATGTCTGAGAACTTGACAGAGCTGTAGCTTCCAATGAAATCAGACAGCTGCCAATGCTTTTAAGGCAGCTCATCGCATCATTGGTTATGGTGAATGATGAAACAGAATGTGCACAATATCTGATTTCCCAGTAGAGAGTGGAGCTATATTGAAGAAATGTAGTAAATATTTCCACATGCTGTATACTTGCTTCTGTGCCGATATTTTAGGCTTTAAAAATAGAAACGGTAGCCATGTACTGTGTGTTGAAAGCTGATTTTCAACCATTTCAGCCACAGATTATCTGACCATTCTAGAGAGATTGTGAACAACAATTGGATCTCATAGAGAACTTTGACAGTGAATTGAGTCAAATGTCACATTAAAATACTGATGCTGTAATTGAGTAATCAGATTTTACACCCAACTTAATATGTTTAAATAAAAACCCCAGCAAATTATGCACAAATTCCTAATTAGTTTAATGATAGTTATCAAGTAAGCCAACTGGTTGCAGATTCTCACACGTACATAAATGATTTCACATCAATAATCTTTTGATCTTTTGGGCTGGTTCAATGGAAATGGCACCAGACAGCAGAAATCAATGTGTGACTAGACAATATATAAAAAAGCCATGGTGAGAAATATCAAAAAGTTATTAATGCCGATTGTATCTGAATTTAACATTTGCTTTTCTACAAGGGCTGTTCAGTTCAGTCAACAGAAGTGAAACCCATACATTTCTGGGTCAGTTTACCTGAAATGCTTCAAATGGTTTCAGTCAGTCTGGTTTTGCTTTCATAAGACAAACACAATAGTCAAATAAAAAACAATAGTATAGTTACCCTTTAATTAACAACAATGACCCTAAGGGACATATTTATCAAGGGTCAAATTTAGAGTTTATGGGTGTTTATAGAAATCTCAAGTTTTTTTCATCAAAAAAAATGTAATTGTTTGGCATTACTGATCCGTAAACAAGCAGTTATTATTAATTATCTGATTTCCAAGAGACATTAAACATGACTAAAAGGGAATGAAATGTAGAATCCATGCTCTATTATGTTAATGATCAAAAAATGATATAAAGGATGGAATACAGTGTCATGATGTGATTTAATAGTAAACGGTTTACAATTAAAGTAAATGGCCAGCTTACAGATTTCTTTTGATGTGTTGATAATTGGTAAGCATACTTGATCTATTAAATGTTTTTTTGCCTTTAGCGCCTTTCCAGTTTAGCATTAAAACATGAATTTGATTGCTAGGTTCAACTGCATTACAAACCAGGCCATGGTGTGTATGACAGACTAGAGCAGAAACAGAAGGGTTTGAAATAGGAAGAAATAAAAAATAAAACAAAATGATTATATAAATCTATAGTCATATTCAATCAACTTCCTAATTGTTAGGGTGAGTGATACTGCTAGGGTTAATCAAGTTCTATACGTTTTCACTGACTTCCATATTCTAAAACATGGTTTTTGGGTGAAATTTTCCCTCTACTATATTTCAAAAAGCAAATCAGAACTGACAGAGCTGTTACTGCAAATAAAAGAAACATATTTATGCTGTGGTGTTACACAGAAATGTATGTTGGTTCCAAATACAGCTTAACAGAGTGTGGCCTTAAAGCCTAACAAATAATTATAAAATTATATTAATACTGCGAATGAAAAGGTTATTCCAAAAGGTTCAATGCTAGGAATTAAATAAGCTAAATATTCCCTAAATGAAACTACAGTACAGTATTACATTTATTCAAGGGAAAAATATCTGGGAGGTATCTTTTCAACCTAAGTTACTATGTATTGTTTTATATATCTCTAAACAAGATAAAATCATGAGTATTCCCCGCAACAGATTGAAGTTATGTCAGCCTCAATTACATCGGAGGAAGTGCAGACAGCTATAAAGCAAATCAAGACTAGGAAGTCCCCTGGCCCCGACGGGTTCTCCGGAAAATACTTCAAAACCTTTGCCTTGAAACTGATCCCTTGGCTCACTATAATGTTTAACGACATTATGCAAGGCAAGAGTGGGTTTTGCCAGGAGGATTTGCTAGCGCAGATAGCGGTTATACCCAAACCAGGTAGGGATACCACTTGTTGTAAAAATTTCCGCCCGATCTCTGTCCTTAATGTTGACGTTAAATTACTGGCTAAAATTATGTCCACTAGACTGAACACAGTCATTGAGAGCCTCATTCATAAAGATCAATCCGGATTTATCCCTAGGAGACAGGTTACGGATAACATCCGTAGGATCCTTAATTTAGTTCATATTGCCAAATCGAAAAATATACCATCTATGCTCCTCTCCCTAGATCTGGAGAAGGCGTTTGATACTATATCGTGGCCTTTCCTTTTTGCAGTCCTCAAAACTTTTAATTTCCCTCCGTCCTTTTCACAAGTCATCTCTGCGCTTTACTGCCGTCCTAGAGCAAGAGTCAACTACATGGGTTTCAGTTCCACGGAGTTCCCTATACTGAGAGGTACTAGACAGGGATGTCCCCTGTCTCCCCTGCTGTTCGCCTTAGCGATCGAGCCGCTGGCACAAGCCATTAGAGCTAATAATAAAATTTCGGGGGTGTCAGTGGGGGAGACAGAATATAAATGTGCCCTATATGCCGATGATATTATTTTGACCCTGACCAAGCCCATGACTTCCCTACCTTTTCTGTATGACACGCTCTCCACATATGCTAATTTGTCCGGCCTAGTGGTGAACTCCTCTAAGTCGGAGGCACTGAACATTTGCCTTCCAGAACATCACAGGAAGCTTCTGGAAATAAACTTTGAATTCCACTGGAGGCCAAAAACCATTAAATATTTAGGGACACTGATATCTTCCCATTATTCTACTCTGGCCTCAGACAATTATACTAAACTTGGTCATAAAGTCTTAGCCATGATAACATCCTGGGGTAAACTTAACTTGTCCTGGTTGGGGAGGGTTACGGCCTTGAAAATGTCTGCTCTTCCACTTTTGTTGTATGCTTTCCGCACTCTGCCTACCTACCCTCCAAGGGGTTTGCTGGACACTCTACAGAAGGCTTTTACTAGGTTTGTTTGGAACGGTAGGAGGGCCAGATTGAACTTCTCTACAGCTTGTCGCAGTCGTTACAAAGGGGGCCTTGGTATCCCGAACTTGAAATGTTACTTTTTTGCTGCTCAATTGTCTCAAATAGTCTCCTGGCACCAGCCTTGCGATGCCCCGTTGTGGGTTCACATTGAACAACATTCTCTCCAGGACGTTTCCCTTCGGAATATACTGTGGATTACAAATTTTCCTACTAAAGCCACGAATAACCCTATAGTGGCGCATTCTCTGACAGTGTGGGCCCGCACAAAAGACACCTTTGGCCTATTCTCTCCTCATAAACCGGCTGCCTCTTTCCTCAACAATGCTGACTTCCCCCCCGGTAAGTCATCTAAGGCTTTCGCCTGGTGGGAACAGTCTCTCCTGTCGACTATCTACTCCCTCACACGCTCTAACAAGATACTATCGTTTTCCCAGCTCCAGGAACAATACAAGGCCCCCCAGGGGGAATGGTTAAGATACCAGCAGATCGTGCACTTTATAAAATCTCACAAAGGGGGTACTACTTTCCCCCCTCCGACTGCTTTTGAAAATCTTTGCCTGCATCTCGTCTCCACCAAGGGAGCGTTGTCATATATATATGGTCATCTGATCCATATCACCCCTATCAAGTCTTTGAAGTTCGTCCAATATTGGGAGAGGGATCTCAGGCAATGTCTTGATGAAGATACTTGGTCTGACATTTTTACAAATACCATTAAGTGCTCTGTCAACGTTCTCATACAGGAGACCTCCCAGAAAGTGCTGCACCAATGGTACCTGGTTCCAGAGAAGGTTGCCAGATGGTATCCTGCTTCCTCCACTCTTTGCTTCAGAGCTTGTAAACAGTCCGGCTCTTTCCTTCACACGTGGTGGAACTGCCCTGTGGCAGTCCGCTTTTGGACTCGGGTCTATACTCTTATTACTAGTGTCACGGGACTCACTCTCCCTAAAAACCCGGCTGAAGCCCTGCTAAACAAACATGTCCCTGGTGGCAATAAATACTCCAGGCGCATGATCACTTATATCTTCTCTGCAGCTAAGCAGACAATAGCGAAAGCCTGGAAAACCAACACCTTGGACATACGTGAGGTCAAAAAGCGGCTCGACAATTTGCTGATAATGGAACGGCTTACGAGCATTGAGTCTGGCCAATCCAAGGCCTTTAACAAAACCTGGTCCCTCTGGCTCTCCTACCGACAAATTTCTCAGGGGTTGTTAACCTAGTCAAACTGTTGCTGGGAGTGCGGTAACGCTGAACAATCCTAACCTACAGCTCTTCTGCTATAATGTGCCTAACTTGCATTCATGTTCCCCCTTTTTTTCCTTTTATTTTTATTCCCTTCCCCCTTTTGGTTGACAATTTGCTGGATATGTTTTCTTGTTTGCCTTATGTATGCATCAGTACTATCTATGCCAATGATAACTGTGTCCCGGGGTGTTCCCGGTTTGCACACGTGTATGATGTCAACTTTTCATTTGAAAATAAAAATACATAAATATAAAAATCATGAGTATTAAAATGAAAAATAAGTATGAAAATAAGTATATTAGTACTTCTTTATAATGTGCCTATACAAAAAGTGGAGAAAATAAGAATAATAAAAGGTAAGGGATTTCATAGTTGGGAGGATTAGTTTAACTTAGGCTAGTAGGGTATGCAATAACTAAATAGCAATGTGTTGGTTAATGCAAGGATGTTTCTCTCTCTTTGAGGTTATGAACACACAACTATTTGTTTGCTGGTCATGATCTAACATATGCTTCTGGTCTTGGCTTCTTTGTACATTGATTGTTCTGCCAGCATTTGTGAACTGGCCCTCCATAGGAGAACAATAAATCCAGATTAGTATCCAACCAGCCTTGTCTTCCTATAAGGAGAGACTCAATTGTTCCAATAAGGAAGCAGTGGCACCCAACAGATTCATTAAAAAATATACAGTATATGTATCTTGCGGTACAGGTACTATCTTTTCAGGATTTCTCAATAAAAAGACTTACTGTAGCTACAGCAGCTCTTTATCAAAAATCAGTATCATGAACAAGGTAAAATATGAGAGAACAATAAACAATAAAGGACATCATATAGCCAGGGGTTCAGAGGGAGTCACACATACACACACATCAGCATCTTCCCTATCATAGATTCTGAAACCTGTCCAAGTTATATACAGTACATTGTAAAGGTCCTTACAACAACACAGGTTGAATGACAAATTTAATTCAATTGATGCATCATTTCTTATAAGTCACTTAATAGTCCACTACTACTGTGCTGAATGTATAAACAAAACATGCATAGATATTTATTCTATTATATCTAGCAGGGCTAACATTTTTATGCAGAGATCCAATTATCTTCAAGACTTTAAAGGTTCAAAGCCTAGTAAGATATGTGGAACATTCATGCAGAATTTAGAGCCAAGAAAGTATCTTGGATGGCTATATGAAGCGACAGGGCTTCTGGGTGAACAAACCTGAGCTACAGGGACCCTAACCCATTTACAGTTATAAGTAAAGAGCACAATATCAATAAGGATGCATTTATTAACTAAATACTGTACATGTGCCTATTTATAGGTGGTAGTCATATGGTTCTGTAAGATTATCTAACAATGTTTTTGAGATTGGTATTTACAGTATCTATCTACTTGTCTGTCTGTCTTTATATATTGTACTAATCATATCCAACATGATTATTAGTAAGCAGGAATAGAACAGAGATGGTGAAATTGCTGGTGTACCACACAAGAGCCATAACTCATTCATTGACAGCAGTAGAACCAGTAACAAGGAGATTGTGTCTTTGCTATGATCTAAGAAAGCTGAACTTGCTTTTCTGATTGATAGTGTTGTACAAAAACATCGTGGTTCTTCAACCTCCCACATATGGCCATCGCTCAACAGTGTTATCATAAAGGTAACTTAATTATATTGGAAGATTTAAATGGACCTCCGCCAAATTTAGGGTCCAGACACACAGGCCACTTACCCATGCAGAGTCAGTGAGAAGAAACCATTATGATGCTGATTAATTTATAGCATAGCCAAACAAAACATTTTCAGGCTTGTGGATATATTCATTAGCTAAATACAATGTGCTTTCCTATCTGTTGAAGGTTACATAGCCATATATCAGTGTCTGACACATTTATTTTATAGCAGCACTGGCTTTTTCAAGCAGGATCAAAAACTGTGTTTGAGAAAAGTTTATATAAATGTACATAGAAAGGTAGCTGGGGATTTTCACAGCTAAATAAACCTTGATTTTTTTTAAGACCACTCAACTGTTTGACCAAATTGCCCAGATATGTTTAATAGAGAAGCATTAACAATTAAACTGCCAAAGGAGATTGTGTCAAAGAAGAGAGTGATTTATTGCAACACTTTCTAAGACTGAAGAGGTCAATGCTGGAGATGGAAGATGCTGTCTGTGCTCCTTTGCAAACACATCAAGCTGAAGGTAATGTGCAGAATAGTGATGTTTGACTTCTTCCCTATTACCATTTTTTTATTTACATTTTTTAACAGGAAACTGTCATGAAAAAACTGCTCTTCAGCCTTTTCATGAACAGTAACTGCCTTTAAAAAAAGACAGAATAAGCTTTAATAAACATGGTAAATATTCCCCTAATGGGGAAATGTAATAAAAGTAGGTAACAGAAATAATATTCACAATGTGAAAAGTTAAGCCTTTGTGCAAACAAATTTTCCTTTGCATAAATTTAATATAACTTTTGCAAACCCGGAAACTGCTTAGCGACCTCTTTAGAACTAAACTCAAAGACTACCTCTGGGAGCTCCCGGATAACACTTGAACGGGGAACTGGCTCTTATATGACAGTGTCACATACTGTAACCGACAGCACTTCCATACCCCTCCGAAATTGTGTCTGTAAGTTACCTTCCCATTTAAACTGTAAGCCCTACGGGGTAGGGTCCTTGACACTGAGCACTTAATCTGTATTGTAATTATATTTTATATTTATGTGAATTGTATTTCTAACAATGCACTTATTGTTACTTTTTATTGCAGTGAACCCTTGTTTGTTATTACTACCGTAATTTGTTGTTTTGCTGTACAGTGCTTTACCCTCAAGGAGCGGTATACAAATAAAAAAATACATACATACAGTGGAAGAAGGTTTGCAAATTTTATATATTGCACCAGTGCACTTACTGAAAAAGTTATGTTTGCTCCAAAAGATTAAGACATCTTCAAGCACTTCTTAAAAGTGCGCAATTAAAATTTGCAATGCAATTATAGTTTAAAGGAGAACTGAAATACTTATGGAGGAATGTTATGAAAGTCAAAAAGAGCAAAACAATTTGCACAAATAAGAATAAAAATTCACATTTTGCAATGTAATATTCTTTCTTAAAGGAGAACTAAACCCCCCACAATGTTAAGTCCCCATCGGCCCCCATCTGTTGGCCCCTTCCCTGCCTCCCCCCTGCAATGCCTTACCCCAGAATTCTGTCCCCTCTTGAAATAGTGATCACACATGCAGAGTGAGTGCAGCGGAGCTCACGGGAGCCATCTTCTTCTCTTCAGAAATCTTCCTCCCCTCCATATCTTTCGGCACATGTGCAGTTGTCGCAAACAAGAAGATTGCTCAAACTGCGCATGCACCATTACGCTGCTCATTTCAGGAACATTACCGAAGAGAAAAAGATGGTGCCCGTGAGCTCCGCTGTGTTCACTCTGCATGTGCGGTCACTATTTCATCCACAACTTTAATTGCATTGTCAGCCCCCCCCTTCCTTGCATTCTAAATAATGGAATTATCCTGTTTAGTGTATGGAGAATTTATTCAGCAGGCGTGAATTTGCGGCAAAAAAATTAGTGAAACTGCAGCCTTTTTTGGACGCCGGCGCAAAAACATACACCGGCATCCAAAGACAGACACCAGCATCCAAAAGGACGCCGTTTCGCTAATTTTTTGCAAATTGTTTTGTTTTGCAAAACATATCATGGAAAGTTTTAAAAATATGCAGATTCAGAGCCCAAACATCATTCTAGTCATATATTAGAGATGTTAAACAGAAATGCATTTCCATAACTTGCTAAATTTATGCTTCTGCATGGAGTCATACAGAAGAATTCTAATTCTCTACATAGTCCCTTCAAATAACCCCCTTCTTTTTAACCTCAATATAGAAAAGTTCATCATGAGAAGGACCATGAGAAGGATCTAATTCTGAACCGTATCAATGTACAGTATGTCACAATATTCCACATTATCAATTCATTTGGATAGTTATTTGTTATTATTATAATCACAGGGTACATTATAACACTCACATTGGTTGACTTCAGATATAGACAGCTTTTATCTCTATTCGAAATGACCTGCACACACCTTCCATTGCAGACAGTGGTTATAGAAGAGAAAGATGAATAATAATATTTGTATTATTATGTTAACTTCCACTGTTACTTGAAAACTCGGATATCATTTCTCAGCAGCACTTCATGAAGGGCGGGGAGAAAAATCAAGTGTCGCATGCAGGAAAAAAGAACCTAGACAATGATGAAGCTGTTTTTGTCAGACTGCACTCTGACAGCTGTGTGTGTTTATATTGATGCTGGTATTTATTTTAATTGATAAGAGCTGGGGAAGAAATTCTCAAAAGGCAGCTCTATAAATAAAGTTTAACACAATTAACATTCGCATAATTCTGGTTAGCTAAATAATTCATCCTATTAACGAGGTTGGTGTGCGAGGGAGATAGGCAGAGATGGCATTTCCCAGGTTACAGCGTTTGTAACAGGAGCAGACGTGACCGTGGCTGAATGCAAACAAGCTTCAGCTGAACCCTGCAAAATGATAAATATGAGATCTGGTGTCTTTCACCTGTGTCATTTCTGGACTGAAAGCTAATTAACCCCTTGGCAAGGGTAGTCACAGCTTGTCATACACAGGGCATGGAGGTCTTCGAAGATGGGCAGATAAGATAAAGAGCACATAATCTCTGTGGCTGGGCAGCTCAGCAAATGGGCATAAGGCTAAAGACTTCTTGGTGACAGCTCTAGAGATTAGTATCAGGATAAAAAGTTCCGAAGCAATATATTGAAGGCACATTTAAAAAGCTCATGTAAAATGTAAGAAATGAGGATAAATATGCAATTGCAAACTAATATTGGTTTTGTTTAGAATGATGCCTCCCGGACACTTGTGTTCCCATCAGTGCAGGTACAGAAAGGAACAGATGAGAGGGAATTTGCTACTCTACCTGTGAAACTGTGAAACACAGGCAGAGAAACAGCCATGTGTTGTATTAACCTAAGAAAATTTTAAAGATACAATTGCAAGTGCCAGGAAACCTAAATATATGTATTCCAATCAGATTACATAAAATAATTCAGGCACTAATTCTCAGTGAATATCCACGTTTCGCAGCTGGCGAATACATTTACAAAACTGCCAGGAAAATTCGTCGACGTCAACAAATTTTGGACGTGAGTCAGGAAAGTCGCTTGCGTCAAAACCGTTGCGTGTCAACATTTTTCAGATGCCCATTGACTTTAACGCCGTGTCAAAGATTACTCGATCGTCGAAATTGAAGCGGGCATCAAAATTTGTGTTTTTGTGAATTTTTCGCCATTTCGCGAATCGCGACAAATTCGCCCATCACTATCTATATATAAACTTTTAAAGGTAATTGTGTGGGCACAGTAAAAATGAGTCACAAATCTTTATGTTTAATGTTAGTGTGCGAATCAGTAACATGATTGATTAAAAAGAGTTGCTATAGTACTAATTTTCCAGAGTTGGGTATCCATCACCAGATGTAGTTGTAGTTTGCCTACAACTCATGGGGACACAATTTTCAACCATGAAAAAGTCTTTCCACTGAGTAGTTATTATATAGCATAGCACAAAGGCTAAAATGTATTTATTGTTATAAATCAGTTCATTACAGAGGGACAGCTACTTTAGTGGGCATGATAGTTCACGTGCAGAACATAGTTGGTTATTTGCCCAAAGTAATATATAAAACGCATATAACTTGGATATGGCTCACACCATTGGCAGTTGGCAAAGGGGCTTTGACATTGTTTTGTTGTAACAATAAAAAGGAATAGGCTAATTCAATTAACAGGTAGCTAGAATAGGACATATTATAAAGCAAAATTTCAATTTACAGTACATATATTTTAGGAAAAGGTCCAAAATGCATTATCAGCAGAGTTTTATAGAAGAAAGCTTGATTTATTTGGAGCATAGATCTTCACAGTTCATGACTTCAGTATAGAGTTCTGAGAAGTTACCTAAGGATAACTGTCAAATTAAAATTTAAAGAACTTTTTCTAGCATCAATGTGTTTAATTGGTCAGTGAAATGTCCAGTTCGGTTATTTTTCATATTTATAGTTCTCTGAAATGTAACTCTAATAAAATACAATACATTGTATTACTAATGGAATTTAAAAGAAAAAACCGAACGTTTTCCCCACGTCTCATATAGTTTGCATAAGTATAATGAAATGACACTTTACAGTAAGGGGCACATTTACTAAGGTTCGAATTTCAAAGTGCAAAAACTTCAAAATTCGACCATCGAATTGAAAAAATTCGATAGTCAAAGTCTTTTTTTGTTTGAATTTAGCTGTTTTCGATCGAATTAAAATCGTTCGAACGATTCGAACAATTTAATTGAACGAACGAACGATTTTCAAAAAAATACTTCGACTTATAAAAACTTAACCAAATATTGGCTATAGGTTCTAGGAGGTCCCCATAGGCTAACATATCAATTCAGCAGGTTTAAGGTGGCGAATCGTCAAATTCGAAGTTTTTTAAAGAGACAGTACTCTGATTTTCGATTTGGTCAAATTTGTCAAGTATTTTAAATTCTAACCGAATTTTGGTCTATTCGATGGTCGAAGTACCCAAAAATTACTTCGAAATTTGAAGTTTTTGAATTCGAAAATTCACTTTGAATTCATTTCGACCCTTAGTAAATGGGCCCCCAAGTGTGTTAAAAAAAATCTAAAATATTGGAAAGACCACAACACCCTAAACAAAGAAAACCCAATCAGCATTTCACTTTACTTCCCACTGTATACCAACGTGTTGTTACTGCCAACCCTGCAGTGCTCAAGCATCATTACAAATTTACTGGATGTGGTCAACTGACCTGTTTAATATGTTGGCTACGTTTTGGTCTAGGCACAAGAGAGTCAGTCATTTTGCTGAATGGCTAAATGTGAAATGTATAGTGAACAAATAAAATATATACAAATATAATATAATCAAATATAGTAGCTTTCAGGCTTCTTCCTTGTGTTTCCTTGTTCTTAATAACAATATAAGATAAATTATCTGCTTTACTGGTATAACAATACTTTGAGTAGTTTCCCTCCCATTGTGTACCACAGTATTATGTACTGTACATAATGGCCCAATTTAGGAGGGACACCCCTTCTTCCTGATGGCAGTGGGGTGAAACCTCATGTTGTCAATATGAAAAAGGCAGAAAGAAAGATGATGGAAACTGGAATATTCATTTTTTTTTTTTTACATAGTTACATAGTTACATAGTTTGAGTAGGTAGGTTGAAAAAAGACAAAGTCCATCAAGTTTAACCCCTCCAAATGAAAACCCAGCATCCATACACACACCCCTCCCTAATTTTAATTAAATTCTATATACCCATACCTATACTAACTATAGAGCTTAGTATCACAATAGCCTTTGATATTATGTCTGTCCAGCAGGAGTGTGTGTAAAGGGAAGACATGTAAAGACTAAGGGGGTTATGTAATAAAAGGCACTAAGTTTGCCCAGGAGCAGTAACCCATAAGCAGCCAATCAGCAGGTAGCATTTACTGGTCACCTGTTTAAAAGCAAACATCTCATTGGCTGCTATGGGTTACTGCTCCTGTGCAAACTTAGTGACTTTTATTACATATGAGAGTGTGTATACTATGTTAAGAAAACAGCAACCAAATAAACCACCCATCACCAGGCATCACAGCATAAAGAAACTGAATATTTATCAAGGGAGTCCTAACCCCTCCTCCCCCAGGGTGCACCCTAAGCACGTGCTCCCTGATCCTAGTTCTGGCCCTGACTCATGTTGCTCATTCTCAGATCCGAACTCCATGGGTGTTGACCAGTGTAAGTTAGATAAAGCCTCCTCCGACATATCAGTACCATGTATATGTTTGGCATAAGTAGTACTGGAGGAAAGCGTTTCCAACCAGATCATCTCCCACAATTTGAAGATATTCACTATGGGGCCACCTGTAAGCATTTGCACCTACATGTTACTTAAGAAGCACTGTTGTCTTTAAAGTAGAAGACATTTTTCAAATTCATTCATTCTAATTCATAAAGGATTTACAAAGGAACAGGCAAATGCAAACCTAAGCATCCTGTGACAATTCAGTATGAGACATACAAGCTTGGCACCAACTTTGTTTAGAATTAAATTCACAATTTACCTCTTACTCAAGCTCACTTCTGGATATGTGGACTTGCCATATCCACTAACACTTTCCTAAAGTGCTCTCCTTAGTGAGATATTTAATCATCTGCTTGACCTCTGGCCTGTCTTACAGATTTTAAATTTCTGCTATTGTGGTCCTTAAGTTTACTCCCTGTCCTGACCCTAGCTAGTTATTCTATAGACTAAGTCTTCCATCATCTGTTCTGTCTGGTTTTCTGTCTCTTAGTTCACTCAGCAGCAACAATAACAGATTCACCTTGAGCTCCAGCTCTTAGTTTTGAAACAGCTCAATTTGATCTCAGTTAAGGTTCAGTAACAGTCCTGGAGCATGTCTAAAACAATTGCCTAGGTCTGTGTTGCTTTAATCCTTGTGGCTAACGCTAGAGCTAGGGCCTTGTCAACCCTAGTTAATATAAAACAAGTGGAAAAAGCAATTGGACACGGTGAACAGGAAATTTATAAATACAGAAATTAAAGTTACTTGCTACAATAGGAGGACAGAAACAGACTGAAATGCCGGTAGTTAATGAGATGGAAAGGTGTCATTATTTTTGGCAAGCAACTCTAAGCTGCCCTGAACTTCTCATAACATTAAAACTCTTCTGTAGTTTCCCCACACATAAAAGAGTGTCATAAACACTTAACACTTAACCTGCGGTGATGACCTTCATTCCTTCATTTTGTCTGCAGGTACAAAAATAATTAAATCACATTTAAAATGTTGTGCTTTTATAATATTTTTTCTTGCCAGCATTTGATTTGTTTAACTTACCCATCAATTGGCAGTTATCAGTACAATATGCGCCTTGCACATTTATATCTCCCTCTGGGCTATAATGTTTGAAAAAGACTGCCTGTCAAATCGCATTTCAGAATATTTTAAGATCTTTGAAGCTGGCCCTTCATTTATACCTTACCATTGGGGCTGAAATGCTGTGACTCCAAAGAACAGGTTTCCCATTAACTATGATTTTCTCTTAAATCTATTCATTTTCTTTATACACCCAGATGTAGTGTATTAACTAGAAAGAATCAATCTCTGTGATGTCAGCACAGTAGGTCATCTCATTTCCTTTCTGTACTCAGAATCATGTCCAGAGTGTTTGAATGCTTTCATTTCATTCAACCAGCTGTGCATATCTTAAGGTGATATCCAAGCTGTTCTCAGTGACCCTTGTATACCCTGATTATAGCAATGACTTAATCATCTGGGATATAAAAGCTTGTGGCCTGTAATATATATTTCTATTAATTCTTGTAGATTTTAAGTAATATTCAGAGTAAATTAAAATGTATTTTGTGACAATCAGGTCATTTGATCTGGTATTTCATGAACCTTTATTTGTTATGTCATAGATATTGCGTGAATTACAGGTATGGGGCCTGTTATCTAGAATGCTTGGGACCTGGGGTCTGTAATTTGAATATCCATACCTTAAGTCTACTGAAAAATCATTGAAAGGGGTTGTTCACCTTTTTTATTATTTGAGGTTTCTTAGTTATTTAGCTTTTAATTCAGCAGCTCTCCAGTTTGCAAAGTCAGCCATCTGGTTGGTAGGGCGCAAATTACACTAGCAACCATGCATTGCTTTGCGCACATCCAAAAAAATGTACGTATAACATATTTTTTTTGACACATAATGCATTTGAGTGAAAAACATATGGGTGATTTGTTTGTTCCACATTTTTTCAAGTTTGAGGTTACCAACATTTTTCCTTACTTTCAAGCTTTGTAAACTGTGTGAAGCACATCTGCCAACTACCATGTTTCGCTTTACATTGCATTGGATTTGCATTGCATTAAAGTCAATGGGAAGACCAATTCACATGCATGTTTCTTTCAGTGTACTGCTACACACATGCCCTACATTGTTAGAGAACCTCCTATCTGCTAGGCTACAAGTGTTAAAAAAAAATAATAACAAGGCTCCGTTTTGCCAGTTTCTTAAAAATATGTCTGGAGGAGGAGGAGGGCTGCCCCTCATGCTGAGGATAATGCTCCTTATTTCCCCTATCTTCTGCCTCAGTCTCTTGACTTTCTGCCTCAGCCCATTGACCTGCACGACCAGAATGAATGAAATATCCCCATGGTCCTGAACTGGCTGAAGAGGTGCTGCAGGAGCCGGGTCTTCCTGGGGGGGAGATGGTGCAGCCAGTTGTGGGTCTCATATGGAACACATATGGAATCCACAGCCTGCATGGCTAATTACTAATTAGCAATTCATTTAGATGGCATGCTGCAGACTGAACTGATTTCCTTGTTCTCTGCAATAATATGACAGTCACCTGTTTCTTATGTTAAAGTATTTACCTAAACACACATTGGCACAAAAAGAGCAAAATAAAAAGGATTTGTGGTGGTGAAGGCATATAATTTAGATTCTAGGAAATTAGCATATTTTTTTGTAATTAAGAAGAATTAATGTACAGTATTCTGTAACAAAATTGTACCTTCAACTTCAACTCCAATATCTCTTGTACTAGGTCTGGGCATTTCCAAAGGCTTACGCATTTATGTTTGCATAATAAAGGATGATTTTTCTCATTACAAATAAAAATACAGGAATATATAATTTGGCTTGTAATTATTTTACTAGTGCTTGGGTGGTTACTGAAATTAAATTAAAATAAGGAATTCTATGCACTGGAGCTCATTTCAAGACTAATGATGAATAGTGCACAGCTCTGGACAACACGCACAAAGTGAAAAATATACTACAGTATTAAAATCCGTATTATTAATGGTGCTTCTCAAGGGCACGCTGGGGCTGGTAACAACTTATAGGTCTTGTGCTGCATCTAGCACTTTATATATAGAATTTGATGAAGTGCCAGATTAAGCATGAAGCAAATGCTTAGCAGTTGATGCTTATTCTACCCCATGTGTTCTTCTTATGTTTATTTGATAATAAATCATGTTTAATGTTATTTTGCTTGTTCCTTTTGCCAACCCTAAGAATTGTTTTAAATGTTTTTTTTTAAAACGACTGGGTAAGTTTTTCACATATTCTACAGTATATCAAATTGTTCTTGCTTGAGTTATTACTATATTTTGTAACCAGAACCCAAACAATAAGGCATATTGGATTACCTAGCTTCACATCCCAAAGATAAGGACATGCAGCGAAGTTGCTTCAATTGATGGTCTTACAATTACTTTAGGGAAGGCTGTGATTTCACAACTTCAAAAACTTCAATTTATTTTCAATCTAAGGAAATGATCAAACAAACAATTCAGTGGAAGTGTCCTTTTATCTGTGGGATTGTCACTATAGAGGCAAGACTAACAGACCCCATAAGGTTCAGATCATGGAACACACAAATGTCATCTTTTGAGCACATAAGTTGCCGGCAAAAATCTCAAATGCAAAATATACAATTTTTTAAAGATGATATCTTATTTCTAGAGCTGTGAGATTAGGAAACCTGATTATTATTATATTTGTATAAATAATTTTTATTTTCGCAGGCTGCATGCACTTGGACATGTAGACATTAAAATATCTCATCTGTAGATTCCAAGGGAAAAAGGCCATGTAGCCAAGTCATTGTGGGGGGTGTCAGACTTTATTCACACAGCAGCCATTTTTGTTTTTAATGAACTAATAAATAGTGGTTTTACTTTTTGAGCTGTGCTCTACAGCTTTTCTTTTTTTATTGTTGAATGGATGGATGGATGCACACCTAACTCTATGAAGTCCTTCTCTTGATAAGTAATAGAGGTGCAAGGGGTGAGTTCTAATAGGTCATTACTTTGTTTGGTTATTTTTCAAGTCATTGTGAGAATGTAATGATTTGGTTTAATAATGATTTACTAATGCTCAAGCATCCAGGTACTAAAATCAGTTAGTTCTAAACTGACATGTGGTTTCATCATCTGAATACCTTGGGGCAAATTCACTAACGCGCGAAGCGCCGAACGCTAGCGTTAATTCGCTAGCGTTTGGCATTTTCGCTACTGCGCAAATTCACTAATGTACGCTGGCGTAGTTTCGCTAGTGTTACTTCGCAACCTTACGCCAGGTGAATCTTCGCTAGCGACGAAACTACGCAAATTCACTAACTTGGGCAGTGTAGCGAACGCTACCTTTTACGCTAGACTTCCATCGCCACCTCAGACCTGGCGAAGCGCAATAGAGTAGATAGGGATTGTTTCAAAAAAAGTCAAAATTTTTTCTAAGTCCCAAAAAACGCTGGCGTGTTTTCTACATGATGGCTGATAGGCTGAAAAAGATCGAAAATTTTTTGGGGCTCCCCTTCCTCCCCCCTACATTTCCTGACTCATGGCAACTTACCTAGACAGTGGGCACATGTGTAGGGCAAAATAAAATTTTTATTGGCTGATTTGAAGGTTTTCTAGGCATTTGTAGTGCAGATACGTGTTCCTCCATTGAAATTTGAATTTTGCGCCGTATGCAAATTAGCCTTCGCTAGCGCAACTTCGCTTTATATAGCGAAACAACGCTAGCGCAACTTCGCAACCTTACGCTACCCCTGTGCGCAACTTCGGATTTTAGTGAATTTGCGGAGCCCTGGCGAAAATTCGCCTGGCGAAGTGCGGCGAAGATCGGCGAAGTTGCGCCTGGCGCAACTTCGCATCTTAGTGAATTTGCCCCCTTGACTTTCTGCCTGTTTTTTTTCTAACAATTTATTCAGCAGCTGAATTAAGTTATGCATGGGATAAGCGCACATGCCTTTTTAGTCTGCACAAGGACTTCTCCCCCTTTTTGTTTTGCTCTTGGCACTGTAAACTTACATGACATATTTATAGATATGACTTAATGAAAATTACTGAGATAACAAGAAATGCAAAATAGACACAAGAGCAGAGTTTGATCCCTGCCCATGAAAGGTTATGCTCTGTAGCAGAATACTTAAAATATGAGTTAAAATGTAATGGCCCAACAGCACAGTTAATTCTAATTAGAGTAGAGCAATTGCAAATTAGCTACAGATAGAAGCAGTGTAAACACTTGTTAACTTATTATGGAAAATAGAAGCTGCAGTTTCAAATAGGTGTATTTTTATTTTCCTCACTGTAACACAGCAAAAAGTTGTTTGAAGATTGAAGTCCTATCAATGAAAATGTATAAATGACATTATCTGGATGATTACAGAAAATCTGAAATCTGAGTACCCATCTTTCAGGTTCTAAAAACTGCCTGTTACGGAAGTTAAGAGCCCGTTCCTTCTAATTTTGGTAAATTATTGTTCCTTTGTTTCTATTAGTAATTGACATCAGGCTTTCACTGAAAAGAACACCTGATCACTTTTGAGAAAGATTCAAATTCAAGGCAGCATTGATTTGCTGACAGATTCCCATGCGGCAAATTGGTCTAGTCATAAAGTTGAAGGATCAAAAACGAAAAGAAAATGCCTGAAGGGTTGCATTCATGCATATGTTTGAAATTATTATAGATATTACAGATATTTCAGGATATATCCCATATACACACTTGCCAAGAGTTGCATTTTGTTTGCCAGAGGTGATGGCTCATTGTTAAAAATGGAATTAAAACATGCAAAATTGTATGTTCCAGAACACTGAAAGTTTGGATACCCTTAACTCTGTCTTTCAATGTGATAATATGTTGCTTCTTCATTTTACAACCTCCAATTGGTATTTAAGGGTATATACCCAATTTCCCTGTCTAGCTCTCTTGGTTTCCACTGATTGGTTACCAGGCAGTAACCAATCAGAGACTTGAGGGGATGCCACATGGGCCATAACTGTTGCTTTTGAATCTGAGCTGCATGCTAAGGATCAATTGCAAACTCACTGAACAATTATGTCCCATGTGGTCCCCGTTCAGAGTTAGAGAGCTGAAAAGCAGGAAGTAGTGTTCTGTTCTGATATGTAAGACATCCAGCCACTCCAGCTTTTATACATTACCTTTTTGGCTAACTAACTATATTACAAACAGTTTTTATTTTTACACTGAACTTCCTTTAAGCAGAACTCTTTTATTTTAAATACATTGGAGATAATTATGTTTAACACTCTGTCATTTTAGTATGCATTAGTGGAAGTTACATTTCGATTTTTTAATCGAATTGTTTCAGCATTTAAAATCTTGCACAAACCATTACCCTAATGTTCATCTGAATCTGGGATTAACAACTGATGTTTTGATAGATATAAAAAAGGTTATTTTCTGGTGGCAGTATCTCTTTAAGGGATACATGACTTCTTTTACTTTTATTACTCTATATAATTTAGCATAATCTGCAAAAAAATGTATATGTTGCTCCCTAGACCAACTTTAAAATCATTATAACACTAAACTAAAAGAATAGGACCCGACTCTTAACCCTGTGGTACACCACTAGTTTCCCTAGAACACAGTTAAAATATTTAGGGATGTAGCGAACTGTTCGCCGGCGAACTTGTTCGCGCGAACTTCGACCGTTCGCGTCCGGCGAATGTTCGCGAACGTCGCGCGACGTTCGCATTTTGAGTTCGCGTTCGATTCGAATACAAATCGTTCGACCATTCGACCATTCGAATTCCTTCGACCGCTAAAAATCGAACGATTTCCATTCGTTCGAACGATTGTAAGCATTCGATCGAATGAAAAGCATTCGATCGAATGCTTCGATCGTTCGATTCGAATGAAAATCGTTCGATTGAACGATTAAAATCCTTCGATCGTACGAATCGAACGATTTTAGCGGGTGTACGAAGTTCGCGAACTGTTCGCGAACGTTCGCATTTTTTGCCGGCGCGAACAGCGTTCGCGAACACCAAATCGGCAGTTCGCTACATCCCTAAAAATATTGCATTTGCCACATCTTTTTGCCCTTCAGCAGTTTTCTTTCTATGTACAAATTTGATCTCCTAGGCCATCATTCTTAAGTATATGCAGTAATCTTCTCTGGAGAACTATATCAAAAGCCTTACAAACGTCTAAATATATCACACTAACTGCTTTTCCCTGGCCCAAATTCATACTTCTGTATAGAAACTTTTTAGATTAGTTTGGCATGACCTATTTTTTCTTTAAAAAAAAACTGACTTTGAATTGACTTTAATTTGATGATAAATGTATCATTTACTTTAATTCCTGTTATTTGATATTAACAAATGAGTGTACCCCTTCATACCTATGTACATAGCTCTGTCAGTAATTACCATTTATGATTCTTAATCCCATAATTTTTGTGTAGCATTGCAATTTCTGCTTGCATTTTTAATAAACAGCAGTAGCAAATATCTTAAAGGAAAACTGTACCCCCAAAATGAATACTTAAGCAATAGATGGTTTATATCATATTAGTGGGGAATGTAATAGTCACTGATGCAAAAATTGTTCAGAATTTGTTAGCAATGCAAATTAATATTTGCAAAGTGAAAAATGATGTCTTTGAGAACACCGCCCCTCCAATGACAGTAGGATAGCGATTGCGAATTTTCTAGCTTGTGTTAGTGTGCAGTGTATGCATTAAAACTTCTTAGTGAAAAGGTTGTTACGTTTGCTCCAAAAGTTTACACCACCTTCGTGCAGGTGTTAAAGGTTTGCAATGTGTGATTAAGATTCGCAATCCATTAAAAGCTTAATGAAAAATATTACATTGCAACATGCACATTTTTATTCACAAATTTGTTCTCTTTTCAAATTTTATTACATTTCCACCTAAGTGGCCTATTAAAGAATTTTATGAAACAAGAATATATAATTAGGTATATATTGCCATTTTACATCTTTTCCCTTGAGCCGACATTTTATGACCAGAAATACTAACGCTGAGAGGAAGAAGTATGAAGAAGAGACAGCATTCCATTAATTGTGACCTATGTATGGTTTATTTGTGTTCACTATGAAGTTGCATCCAGGGCGCCGAACGGTGGCGTTATGTCGGCAATCAAAGCGAAGATACTCTAGCGTTCAATTATGCCTAGCGCAACTTCGCTAGAGGTCTTCACTCAGGCTAATTTGCATACGGTGGGAAATTACAACGGTTAATGGACGTATATGTTGCAGCAAATACATTACATTACACAAGTCCAGGGAATCTTCATAAAGAAAATATAGTTGTTATAATGCCCTACACATGAGCCCACTGTATAGTTTATGTTCCATATGTTAGAAAATGTATAGGGGAACCCTGTTACCCAAAAAAATTTTTAAGGATTTTGCATGCTATCACTCTGAAAAAAGGAAAAGGCGCCAGCATTTTTTGGGACTTAGAAACTTTGAGCTGGCCAAGACAAGTTTGGCGAAAGAGGTAATGTTCAGTAAAATCCGCATCTTAGTAAATTTTGTGGAGTAACGTCCATTCATCAGAGTGAAAATTCTCCTGGGGATAGAGTGCGAATGAGCACTAGCATCTGTCTCTTTTGCTAGCGAAGTTACGCCTGTGACCATTAGTAATTCGGCGAAGTGCCTAAAAACTGTAACGCTGGCAAAATCGCCCTATAGTAAATGAGTTGTGGATCCTGATACTAAGGATCCTATGTGGATGTGCACACACAGTCACCCATATAGAAGGTCTGTAATTTGACTGCCTTTTGTTATTATTGATGTGCCACTGCCTTTATTTTTACCTGTTTGCTGCCGGCTGACGTAAAAGCCATTTTTCTTTAAGAGACGTTTGCTGTCCTAATGCTTACTCCGTGGGAGTATACTATACAATGGAATTCTTCTATCTGTTATCTGTTATCTACTGTATATCCTGTGCTTGAATGGCTGCCCCCATGGCTACACAGCAGCTTGTTTATATAAAGTATAGTTGTATTTCAGAAGCAAACACGCCAGTTTTACCAGTTTTACCAACAGTACATAATATATTGTCATACAGTACACAGTATATTGTCATGCCTTTAAAACACTTTTTATAAAGGTAAATTTTATTAGTTTTAACAACAACAAACATAAAACAACAATTACAATACCGTGCCTGGCAGTATGCCGTACAAGTGCCAGTTGAACACAGACTTATACAGAAAGGAGAATCAGAATCCCTGGGTATGACAATTGTTTCACAGTATGCAATTATAGGTGATATTGTATGGCAGGTCAAATTAAGTTTAAGGGAGTCAGTTACATTTCCTGGTCACACTAACCCCCCCCCCCCCCCCCCCCAAATTTTGTCAAACTTATCATGCGCCCACCTCATTTTATATGTCAGTTTTATGAGAGGCAGAACTCCATCCACCAGGCATCTCCAGAAGGTTAGGGTGGGGGGAGTCCCGTCCCTCCCATCCAGTGAATGATCACCGCTTGTTTAGCATAGAACAACATCGTTTGTAACCGAACTCTGGCCACATTAGTAGGCAGAACCTCATCAATTACCCCCAACAGACAGACTTGCCTGAGAGTCGAGCTACCTCCTTGCTATCCCTCCTAGTTGGAGCCAAGCTGCTCTTGCTACTTAACCTGCAACAAATAGGTGCAAATATTATGTTCCCTTTAGTGCTCTAGGTGCTTACATCTGGATAACCTATAAATTAAAGCTTGTAGTGGGACATTCTTATTTCACCAGTTCCTAGAAGTATCTCTTTATGACACAACAGAACCAGTTCAACAAAAACTTTGGGCCCTGCCCAGCATATGATCTGTGTTCTTGATATAAATATTATAAATACAGTGTGTCAAATCTCATAGTTGCATGGAATGGCAGCAGGTGGGATTCCGGTATTCCTTTCCAGCCCCGTGGTGCTGAACTGTAATAACATATCAGTTCATGGCTTATGGATGTTAAGAAGAGAAAATACGACCACTGTTGGTAATTCACAGCATGCCTGACGTCATGGTCAATTTGCTTGGATAGATAAGGAATAAGGAATGTCTGTTTAATATGGGTCCTGTGCACTGATACCTGAGCTGAGCTATGACAGAGAGAAAATTGGATGGGCATCTGTAAGAGTATTCAGAAAGAAACCAGCATTAACAATTCCTATCATGCGTGGTTAAAATGTTAAGCCTATCGAATTATAAGGGTGTTGATATTCTCTAAACATAAGTGAGCTGCATTTTTCTAATGTTGGCTCTTGGATGTACGAAAATTGCCTGCACTTGTGATTTCATAGTCGAATCAGATTGATCATATTTTGGAAATTACTATGTAAGACCAGTTATTTAAAACATTAGAAATGTGCCATATTTTACATATTATGAAAAGTTGTGACAATTCCTGACTGAGGCATCTGGAGAGCATTCCCTGTAAGCTGTTCAATCATTAGGTTGTCAAAATCTATTTTTCGTTTTTTTTGCTGGCGCTGTATGAATAAATGTGGTATTGGCTGAATGAAGGTTAGTCATTCTATATCAGCAGACTTGTGCAGCAATGGCAAAACACCAAACCAGAGGAAATATATGAAAGTAAGGGATTCATGTTTTTTTATTTGTAAATGAGACTTTTCCAAGGTCTAATCTTTCCCTTTTAACAGACAGTAAAGTATAATAGCATATTTCTTTTATACATATATAGGCTGCCATATATCTGTATGGTTGCTAATATAACGGATATAAGAATACAGGTATGGGACCTGTCATTCACAATGGTTAGGACCTGGGGTGATAACAAATCTTTCCATAATTTTGATCTTCATACCTCAAGTCTACTAGAAAATCATGTAAACATGAAATACATTCAATAGGCTGGTTTTGCGTCCTATAAGGATCAATTATATCTTTGTTTGGATCAAGTACAAGCTACTGTTTATTATTACAAGGAAAAAGGAAATCATTTTTCAAAATTTGGATTATTTGGATAAAATGGAGTCTATATGGGAGACGGCCTTTCCGTAGTTCAGAGCTTTCTGGATAATGGGTTTAAAGGAAAATTTTACTTCTTTTGAACTGTATCTTGATAACATTGCCCGTTTTCCCCATCAAAGTCTTATATAACATTCCCCCAGTGGAAAGAACTTAGTATAAACAGTTATATTTAGCTGTAATGATTGTGGAGGCAATGAATAGCGTTTGACTGCTTCTCACGAGGGAACGTTTCAATCTGTTTTTGCTGTGCGAATGAGGGAAAGCAATGTTTGCACCCAAGGGTATGCCGTCTGCTTGCCTAAAATTAGAACTATTTAGTGAACATTAATGTTACCATATAAAGAAATATTAGAGCAAATTATTTTGTTTCTGGCCTGCTATCCAGATAACAGACTTACTGTATGCTGAGCAGTAATGCAGTAATATGATACCATTTGTAAACAAATAGAAAAATTTTAAAAAAATTTGCAGTTATTCTATTGAAAATACAGGTCACTTTTTCCAAGACATTTTATGGACATTTTATTTTTATGGAAAATGTATTTTTGCTTTTTGGTCTGTTAATTACATTTCCCCAAAAGTGGCCTATCAGCTGTCAAGATAACAATGGGCCCCCTCTTTTTTTTTTAAAGGTTTTTATTTTTGATTTTAACAATTACAGCTTAGCATTTTCTAACAAAGGTATACTATAATAGGTAAACCATGATATACTGTATGTACATTGTGATAATTCTACGTTCTCTGAAGTACAAGCATTGTATTAGGTAAGGGTAGATCAGGAAGTGTTATTGTTGGGTTAGCATCTGTCCATGGGGCCATGTTGTCAAATTTTGAGGGAAATCCCTGGGCTACATATGTCAGTTTTATGGTACAGCGCTATCCATTCTACCAACTTTGGCAAGTCAGAGCTCATCCATTTTATGGCAATCAATTTTTTTTGCATAAAACAAAACGGCTCTCTTTAATAGGGATGGGCGAATTTTTTTGCCTTGTTTCGCCGGGGAAATGACGCCCATAGGCTTGTATGGTGTTGTGCGTTGTGCATAGACTTTAATGGGCGTCAGTGACATTTCGCTTGCGGTGAGTTTTTGGCGAAACGAAATTGATCAAATTCTCCCCATCCCTACTCATTAATTTCCTATAGCAGTTTTGGGGGATGAGGACATCCACCACTCCTAAGAGACATACCTCTGGGATCTTAACCCTAGGCAGGGTCAGCTGCTCATCTATATATTCCATCACCTCGGACCAGTATCTAATTATGTATATAAATTCCCATACCATATGTACAAAGCCAGCATTCACCTCCTGACACTTAGGACTGGTGATTGGTGTGATATATACTTGTTGGAAGAATTTAAATTGTATAAAGCGATCCCTACTGGCAATCAGAAAATCATATATGTGATCAGTTGCTTCCCCCCAATTCTCATCGGTGAGAGTATTGAGCATATTATTCCACTTATTTCTATCTTTGGAAAAGGGGGTAGGTGCAGCCGGAGTAAGTAGTTTATATATCTAAACTGGGATACCCAACAGAGTCCATGTAGGGTGCCCCCATTTTTAGGGCCCACTATAGAAAATAGGTTACTTTTTTGCCTATTTATCCTAAGTTCACTATATTCAGTGAATGTTTCCAAAGTGTTCAGTGCTTGGGTAAGTGAGTTTCCTCCATCTTTTAAAAACAGATGTCATCTGCATATAGGGCTATTTTGTCTTCAGCCCTACCCACAATCAAACCTCTAATCCCTGCATTGAGCCAGATAGCTATGGCGAGGGGTTCAACAGCTAATGCAAATAATTAGGGGGACAAGGGGCAACCCTGCCTAGTACCCCTGCCCAGACCAATTTTTTCAGATAGAATGGTATTTACACGGATATGTGCAGTAGGCTTTTTGTATAATAATTGAATCCAGGTAATAAACCTGGGGCCAAACCCATATCATTTTAGCACTTCCCATAGGAAATCACAGCTGAGTCAAATGCCTTTGATATAAATCGAGAGATGCTAGAAGACCCCCTGTTTGTATTCGTTTAGAATATTGCAGGTGGATGAACAACCTTGTCAGGTTTACATATGTGGTTTTTTTTGGCATAAACCCACTATGTATCAGCTCAGTTATAGCTTTTATAAGTCTATTGGCGAGTAGTTTTGCTAAGACTTTAGCATCAGAGTTGAAGAAATAGGCCTATAAGAGTCACATCGGGTAGGATCTTTTCCAACTTTAAGGATTAGAATAACTACTGCTTCATAGAACGTCTCAGGGAGTGTATGTGAGACTAGAGACTCATTCAGTACTTTGGCAAGCGGGGTGCCACTTGTTTGAGTAAATGTTTATACCATGCTGCTTCAAGACCATCTGGGCCGGAGTTTTATTGATGGGTAAGTTATTTATTGCCTCTTCAATTTCTTGAGGAGGAATGAGATTGTCCAAAAAATTACTTTGTTCGGTGGACATTTTGGCGATTGGATACTATCTAGGTAATTTTTAAGGTCTGCTGCAGCTTTAGGGACTTGTTTGGTGTAAATATCATTAAAAGAAGAAGCAAACATGTTTGCTATTTCTTTTGGGTCTGTACAAAGGTTTTCAACTCTTTCCCTAATAGTTGGTATTACCGTCATGACTTCAGTAGCTTGAGAGGTAGGCTAGCACCTTGCCATTTTTGTCCCCTGATTCGAACATTCTTTGGTTTTGTTATAGTAGCTTTTTCCTGGTTAAGGTCACATGCTGCAAGTCTAGATCCTTTTGAGCTTTCACTAGCTCAGAGTGTTTCTTTTGGAGCACACAACTTTTTCAGTAAGAAGTTTTATTACATTGACTGCGCATTGGGGGAAACTATCAAATTCGCAAACGGTCTTCCATTATCGGAAGTGGTCGCTAAACAGTTTTCGGGTTCGCGAAAGCTATATTAAATTCACACAAAGCAAAATTTGTTCGCACAAAGGCATAATTTTTCGCATTGCGAATAGTTTTTCCGGTACCGACTTTTATTACATTCCCCCGTTGGAGTGGTATAAATAATGCTGTTCTATCGGGTGCTTATTACACTGTAAGTCTTGTATCTCTAGAGCTTGCATCCAGCCCTTTAGGTGTGTTGAGGCTGTTTTGACTCCTAATAGTCTATCCACTATTGGGGTCATTGAAGTCCCCTATGTAACATAGGGAGGGCCATTGAGTCTTGCTTTTACTTTAGATCTGATCAGTCTAACGGTGGAACATGCTACAAAGATACAGAAATATTATAAAGCCACTATTTAACAGAAAGGTTATTTTATTTTGTACCCATTTAGCACATACAGTACTTGCCAACTATGCATTGCAAATGCAGGTATTTTTCCTATTATTATTCTAGAAAGGATTCACCTTGTCTAACTCAGCCTTCCTACACCCACAGAATATATGTAGAGGGATCCTTTTCAAGAGATCTGCAGCATTCACAAAGCTGACACTATTGACACTCTATGGTATTTGAGATGATAAGCAGGTACAGTTAAGACAATGTTAAAACCTCAAGGCATGTGGTAATTGCTCTCTATAGCAGTAGAGAAATTGAGGAGAGCGCTAGTTTACAAAGCCACGTGCCTTGACTGAACAATAAACATGTATTTCTCAAACCTTTCTAGCCTGTCTCACTCCTTTTTTTATTTCTATGTCTTTTATGAAATAAATTAGACATTCAAAATTAAAGAGGGGTTTTCAAGGCAAAAATTTGAAAAATAATTTAAAAAAAGTGTGAAATCTTCCAACAGACAGCAGACAGCAGACAAAGAAAATAGGGAAAGGCAAACAGAAAGCAGGTATTTAACAATGAAAATAAGCAAAACTAGCAGGGGAGGAAGAAGAGATAATATGTAAATGTCACATTTAAACCAATTTTTGCAGCAAGAACAAATCCTATTGGGAGTGGGTCACAGAACCGTTTAATCTGTTTGGTTGTAATGTTTTTGGCTACAAAATTATTTATTACTGAATATGATTTGCAGCGCTGCTACTCTTGACATATTAAATAATACTGCCATGAGTAATGAACATGGAGTTCTGCAACAATTATTCAATCTCTCTCAAAATCCCTTAAATCTCTTCAGATGTGACATAATAAAATGCTGATGCTAGACATCCTAGTAGAAAAAAGTAATAGCACTGAAATAAATAGGAAATGATGAAGAAACATTTTTGTAATTTACCTGAAAAGAAATTCTCTTTTTATGCTAGCAAATGGCTTGTGACAGGTGAATGAAACTGTCCTGGGATTGGCCATTTAGGCTTCATTTTTCCTTGGTTTTGTATGCTGTACAAAGTTGTTCTATATCTGTTGATTAAGAAACGTTTAAACGTGTCACTTTTGAAGTATGATTTTTCCTTTACTTTTTATCATCTCTTCAAAGTAAAACAGATATAGGTGACAGAATTGATTGCATACCTGCTTCAGCTCACTGCAGAGCACGGTTACAATTGCGCACACATAAAGCCTAGCCACATACTGTGTGTGATATTACCCTCACATCTCGCATACAGCACAGCATGGCTAGCAGGCAAAATGAATAGTGTGGGGGAATGGGAATGGTAACTGGAGTTGCAGCTTATCTATGGTATCTCTTAGTAGCGACTATACTGTATGAACAGAAACAGTTAATGAGGACAAACTGCATACTAGTGAAATAAATCACGGTAACTAGTGATGGGCGAATCTGTCCCATTTTGCTTTGCCGAAAAATACACAAAACATGTTGCAGTCAAGGGGCTTCAAAATAATTTTGAAATGTGGCAAGGATCAAGAATCATAGTCAAGGTCAAAGCAAGTGATCAGAAATCCAAGAATCAATAATACAGGATTTAGGGGCATCCAGGAACACTAGTGAGTGGTACCTATAATAGGCATTGAACCCGTGACCTTGGTGTCCTTTTACTTTTACTTTGAATTTTGGAACCATTTACTGCATGATGACATCACATGAACAGCATGGTTCAATGACATCAGTGCGCGGCGCTGGGTGCCGCCATCTTGGATATGAAGCGGAGCGCTCTGCAACGTAGAGCTCCTGACACAGTCCAACACAGTCCATTTAAAGTAACAATACACTTAAAACTCTTGATGCAGCAGATTAAGGCAAAATTCAATCCCCTTCGAAAAGAAACATGTTGCACACCCTTCCCCAGCTTACTTTCCCTGGCACCAAGTCACCCTTAGTATGGGCACCAAATTCAGGCATCTTCTTGGTCCTCCTTTTCTACAAAACTTCTATTGCGGCTCCCAGTATCTCCCAGACTGCTGCCTCTCCTTTAGTCCATCAAAACTTTAGTCCATCAATATACTTCCAGGATCACTTGGAGCCAAGATTTCTGGTTTCTCTGCATAATGAAGCATCTGAATGTGCTTTTTTTATTCCTATTTAAGACCAAGGCAATTATAGATTTATCCCTCTATAATGTAAGCACCTATTAAATAAATTTGTTGTATGCCTGAGAACAGATGCTGCTGTCTGGACTAGTTTTTTATGCAATCCTACAGCTTGAATATAAACTAACTGTGGATTTCATCTGTCTTTTTTTTAATTGAGAAACACAAGAGGTACCTGTGCATACATTTGACAGAGATATATTAACTTAACATTAAAATGAAAGTAAGGAAAGGGCATTATACTCAAGTAGTCAGACACCAGTTGCTCCAACAACAAAAATAAACCAGGATTTGTGGTATTTGGTTAAATTAAGCATAGGTTTACCCGTGTAAAAGCTATGCATTCTATCCATTGAACTGATTGAACTCTAGCTAAAGGGTCTACTGCCAAAACAAAAAGAATAAGGGAAAGTGCAGGCCCCTCTCTCCATAATGGAAAATTAGGGCAGACAAATGCAGTAGGACCCATTTTAGAAAGATTATATATTATAGAGATTATACATTATAATTTAGTGACATACTTTAATAGTACGGTACTCAAAATAGTTCTATGTTATGGTGTCGGATGCCTTTGATGGTCAAGGCAAAGTAGAATTCATGGAGTCTAAGTTGCATTTATGGAATAACTGTATGTGTCTAAGGGTTGAGATTGGATTCCTAGCAGCAATAATAAATGCCCTAGCATTTCTTTACATTCATTATACAAATTAATATTGGGTCATAAAACATGCAGACAGGTTTTTCTCTTTACTTGCCATTTTAATATAGTTGGAGCAAGGGAGTATTTTACAGTCAGTATGGTTCCATAAATCAGTACTCAAATGTGTTTTCCCACAGTTACACTGTATATTTATTATGATGGCATATTCATAATGCTTTATGATTAAATACAGAAGCATACATTTGAATAGCATGGATATTTCATGAACAAGGACACAAAAGATTATATGATTAAAGTTTTAAATATTTTTCATTATGTCTTTGATTGTGTCTTTTATATCATACAACATACAGGGGCGTCATCAGAAATACCGTATAAGAAAACTAATTCTAGCCAGTTGCCTTTAATCAGCTACAGCTCTGTGTAATTCTGTGGATACTTGTACAAAAACCTAGCATATTATAAAAGTGCAGAATTATATATTTGTTGCTGGGTTTCTATAGCTTCAGCAAAGAGTTTGTAATATTCTTTCTTGTCTTGGCTTTATTGTTGCTCTGTTCCTCAGTCCTATACTTCTATACTTCCATAGGCCTTATAGAAAATTCCCAGCAGATTACAATTAGGTTTGGAAGGAGTAAAGAGATGTTGATATTAGGGCACTCAGATAGTAAAGACTGAATTATACAATGTAACTTTTAATTCACCAATGAAATTACTACAATTAACAAAGAAAAATAGATAGCTGGAATGCCATGGCTAGTAAAAAAAATACTATAACAATTATACCAGAGTAGTCTATGGTAATGAACCAGGGCAAAAAGAGAAAGCAATGCTGGCAGTATGCAATAACATCCACAGCCAACTGAGCTTGTAAAATATCTGTTGCTAGCTCAATTGCAAAGCAACAATGCCCTGTAAGTAGAAAGTAGCAGTCTGGGCTTTTAACCATACCATATGGTCTGTATAATATGCAATGAAATATATTGATCAATAAACTGAAGGCATGATTAAGAAAAAGATGAAATGGTACTGTAGATGCATGTTTTTTTTGCAACAGGTTTTATCAAACAGTCTTTCCATAAAACAGTCTTTCTATAAAGGTTCCATGAAGGTTACATATTTCATGAGTTGTATCTTGTAATTTATCACTAAATTACTCTATGTCAGGCATGTCCAAAGTCAGGCCCGGGGGCCAGTTGTGGCCCGTTTTCAAATTTACACCAGCCCTCAGCCTCCATCACGAAATTAATAATAATGAGGCCCCCCAGCACAGTGTGATCAGGAATCATGTAGCCGTAGCAGTAATATTTGGGCACATTAGTGAAATGATCTGCTACTTGATCTATACTGCTGTCTGTGTGCTGAAGGTGTTAGTAGTAGACACGTACTGGCACATAGTGACGTGCCGCTTTTACATACTTCTAGGCCGATCATTTCACTAATGTGCCCAAATATTACTGCTACGGCTATGCCATTGTCCGGCTGAATGGTCGGCCCCCACACATTTTCACCTCACCAAATCTGGTCCTCGTTGCAAAAAGTTTGGACACACCTGCTCTATTTTCTTATAGCCAAGTCACTTTAGCTATAATTAGTTCTATAATTTGTGATTAGACTGTGCACTATTTAACCCATGTTTTCTTGTGATTACATTTTCCTCAACCTACTACCACTTACAAAGAAAGCTTCTGCAAGCCCCTGCCTGATATCAAAGTTTCATGGGCTGGTTTATTTTTGATACTGTTCTTCAAAGCAGATAGGTGCCTCCAGTAAGTTACCTACAATCTGAAAAACATTATAGTGACTTTTGTGCTTGAGTTTAGATGTATATTACATAATGCAAATGCGTTTGTTTTAGCTTCAATTGGTCAATTTTTTTTTTGCATAAAAAGTGAAAACAAAGTTTTAGTAAATAAGCTCCATAATGTCCATATTTTTAACTGATGATTAAGGTGCATTATCTTTATATATATATATATATATTAATGGTGTTGTTCAGGACACCTACAAAAACAGGGATTGAAAAGCAGTGCATCAAAGTTTTTGCATTCAGTCAAGATAGTTTTCCTAATTCAACAACAAATATTGATCTTTCTTACATTACAGTGGACCTTTAAGGCTAGGGGTAATATTGTGACTGGGGCTGCTGCTGTACCAAGGCACTGGACAAAATTTTTACTTTAACATGCAGATTTACATGCGTATGATGTAGGAATTCACCGAATCCTTCTGCCTGGCCAACCAAATCCGAATTCTAATTTGCTTATGCAAATAAGGGACGGGAGGGAAATTGAGTGACTTTTTTTCACAAAACAAGGAAGTAAAAAATTTTTTTTTTTATTTCCTTGTTCAGATTCGGATTTGGTTCGGCATTCGGCTGAATCTTTCGCAAAGAATTCAGGGGTTCGGCCAAATCCAAAATAGTGGATTCGGTGCATTCCTAGTATGATGTGTGTCAAGCATTGAAAAGGTGGCCTGAACTAAAAAAAGTTTGAAAACCTCTGCTGTATAAGAAAGTGAGGGTCAGGTAGGGTTAATACCTTTTCTGAACAAATGGCAACAATATTTTAATCTTTTTGCTGTATTAATAACATTGGCATCAAACATCATTTTACCACCTAGATGGCAAGCATGGGGGCCAGGTGTACAATTTGGGGAATTTTGCCATTTGGAAAAAGTATTCAAGGACCAGTAACATCAAAAAATGGAATTGCTTTAAAGTAATAAAAATATCATGCAGTGTTGTCCTGCACTAGTAAAACTGCTGTGTTTGCTTCAGAAACACTACTATTATTTATATAAATAAGCTGCTGTATAGCAATGGGGGCAGCCATTCAAATACGAAAAGGCTCAAGTTACACAGCAGATAACAGATAAGCTCTGTAGAACATAATGTTATCTGTTATCCATTATTTATTCTGTGCCATGTAGTCTTTTTTCAATTTCCACCATTGCTACTCAGCAGCTGCTTTATATGAACTATAGTAGTGTTTCTGAAGCAAGGAGATCAGTTTTACCAGTGCAGGGCAACACTACATGATATTTTCATTACTTTAAAACACTTTAATTTTTTGGTGTTATTGTTCCTTTAAATATTGGTGTTTAATGGCTCACTACAGCTAGACCTCCTTTACACTTTTGGTGGCTTCCAGTATTATGCTTAAAGCATTCCGCATTTTATTAATGCATAGCCCTTTGTGCAAGTCTGTGCATCTGGTGTTACATGGAGATACTCTTTTACAGAAAAAAGTTTCGATGTTAAAGACCAAATATTCCCTCAGTGGAAAATGATGGTTTCTGTACTAAGCAGTGGATTAGATACTCTGCAGCCAAGATACAAACAACAGAATAAATTTTGTCTCAGAGATATGCATTCATTTGGATTCCTCCATAATTGCATGTTTTCTAAAATATATCAGCTACATACTGTATATTAGACACAAAATAATATATATATATATATTTGTTTTTTTTGAGCAGAAAATAAAGTGATATTTACAATTTCAAAGTGTGTATTGTTTTGGTATAAATGATTATTATCTTTATGTGCAGGTCACTTATTGGATTTGTCATCTATCTTTCTAATCATTGTGTCAATCAGTTATCTTCAATATTTCCCATGAACAAATCTTTCCTCCTGGGCAATCATCTTTCTCATAATCCTCAGTTTTATCATGCATTCCCTAAGCCAGATATAATGGTCCATAAGATGCTTCAGACAGAAAGAATCATACCCCAGTAAAGCTCTTACTCACAATCAGGCAGAGATAAATTGTAGTGCACATTATATCATCTGGCATTTCCGAATACAGAATATAAGCAGATGTGTGGAACTGATATGGATGTTTACCTTAACCCTCACATTCTTTTGGGATATTATATTAGGAAATGAAAAAATGATTGCTGCTTGAGAAAATCATGGAACCATTGCAACTTAAGACTGATTGCATGGTATTACTGACTACAGTACATCATATGCTGTAAGTTGATCAGTTGATCTGGTGATACAGTCATCATAGAAAACTGTGAGAGTTACGTGTACATGTCTGTATGACAAAATTTCATTTTTGTAATTCAAAGGCTATTTTTCCAATCACTGAAAGATTGAAACAAACAGTTGTGTTATGTAGAATGCTATATAGAATTTTATTGAGGTGCCAAATGCAAAAAAACTGCAGGAAAACATCATGTTCTTGCACAGTGAGGCTCAATTCTTTCTGTTCCTAGAATAAAGCACAAACAATAATGTACCAGTCTGTATAAAGTGTTCCCTGAGCACAAAAGTGCTGCATACAGAGATACTGTAGATGGAGTTGGTCACATGTGGGCATTCTCTGGCTGTTCCAGCTTTCTGGAACAGCCAGTGTAGTGCACAACCTGCTTCCATAGCCTGCATCCTGCAATGGTGTAGAACAGTGATCCCCAGCCAGTGGCTCACAAGCAACATCCCATTGGATGTTGCTCCCAGTGGCCTTAAAGAAGTTGCTTAATTTTTAATTCCTGGCTTGGAGGCAAGTTTTGGTTGCATAAAAACCATGTGTACAGCCTTTTGTAGACTGCCAGTTCACACAGGGGATACCAATAGCAAATCACAGCCCATATTTGGCACCTCCAGCAAATTTTTGCATGCTTATGTTGCTCTCCAACTTTTTTTATATTTGAAAGTGGTTCATCGGTAAAAAAAAAGGTTGGGGACCACTTGTTAAGAAGAAGGTGCTCCATGTACAGGCTAAAGGCCATACATGGAGAACCTAAACCACTGCTATATTTGTCTATAGTGTGGTACATATTTTTAAGCAAATATGGTACACTGAACTCTCTGTAGTGTAGTCTGTAGAGGATGCTGAAGTTTTAAAAACAGCCCCAGAACCTAAAGTACATTTGGGCCACTACTTCTATTTTGCCATTCTGTTGCAGGTGTAAATTGGATGCTACTATAACCTTATAGTAAAGTGAGCACCCCGTTGCTCTTTAATAGTAGTTGTACCCCAAAATGTGCTCTAGATGAGACCTATATTCCTCAGGGGTGAGCATTCGCAACGGTGTGGAGGCACGGTGTAGTACACCTGTAACTATCAAAAATTGTGAGCCAGTGGTACTTGAACATTTAACCCTAGAACAGATTTATTAAAAGACAAGATAATCCATGTAGGAGTTCAATCAGAGATGAGCAGGAACATGAACAGCAGTGGATCGGCATATACTCACATTATAGTATCATTGGTCAGTATAAGTCTCTGCAGGAACAATAGCAAAAACAGAATCTATGAAGGTACATAAAGTTTCCACCCGTTTCCCTAAACTGAGCTAACCTATCACTTACTTGACCTGACCTTGTCTAGGTTCCACTTAACCCTTCCTGCTTCCTCAGGTAAAGGGCTTAACAAAGTGGACCCTGAGCACATGTGCTCAGCTTTTTATTTTATAACATGGCACCACCTAGTGGCTAAATCTGAGATAATTAGAGGCATACTATGACCCAAGAAATGGAGTCTAGCCCCTGTAAAACTAAGGGGCCATTAAGTGGCCAAATTTAAGGTAATTTCAATATACTGTACAGGTTAAATGGGGATTATATTTACCAGTCCCCTACACTACATATCGATTTTTTTTTTTAATTTGTGTAGAACTGTTTGTTGATACAATGCTCTTGTAAACACTGAAAACAGTGTCTTCTATCCTTTGCCAAATGTTTTTACTGGGTAATGTAGTTTGGGACAAATTGTTATATTAATGATAGCATTCACCATGGACCTTGTTCTATCATAAAGGCATCAGAGTTCAGGAAAAAAACAAAGAAAAACAGTATACATTCAGTATAAGGAATCAGTTGCTGCAGTGGACAAGGTGCATAGTGCAAAACACTTGTTTTCCTCTTAAAGGACATGTTAAGCCTACATTTTCTTACCACGTATATAATATTGGCACATCTCCCCCACCCAAATGGCATTATTTGTTCTGCTTATACCCCCTCTGTTTGCCAGCATCATTACATTTCCCTAAAACAAATAGCAGCTTTCACCAGGGGGCCATTTCCCTCAGACACATTGTCAGTGCATTTATATCTGCAAACAGCACATATGCAATGTAAAGTTCATGCAATTGAAAAATGCAGGCTAACACAGGCAGACTTTACTATAATGACAAGTCCTGCTTGGATTGAGCACTGTAATGGTTACTCTGAGCTCAGGAGAGGGGTTAGGATTTAAAAATAGGAGCAGACAGCTAGAGCAGAGTTTCTATGGGAACCAGCAATGCTATCTCTTCATTGGTTGCTAGACTGAAGGATGTGTTAATTAATCTGAGTTAAGAAGAACTGAGCATGCTCTGAGCCAACAGCCAAAGCAAATTCCCGAGAGAGGGGGTAGAGTGGGTTACAGGAGGAGAAAGAATCCTAAGGGATTAAGGGGATGCTGCAGCTTTACTGTTAATCTTTGAACAATGAGAGTGGCAGTTATATAGAGATTTCAAAGAGGTTGTTCACTGATTAAATTTTTGCATGGGGGGTTTACATGTCCTTTAAAGGAGAAACAAACCCTTAATAAATAAAAAAAACCCTACCCTACATAGACCCTCCTCCCCCCAGCCTAGCTGTCCCCTCCCCCCCCCCCGAGCAAACGCACCTAACTCTTTACTTACGCCTCCGTGCATATTCTGTCCAGCGGAGTTCACTGGCACCATCATCAGCCGGAATGAGACCGGTGCTTCGGCAATTTTCATGAGTTTCGGCACATGCAGAGTTGTCGCAAAACAGAAAATTTTACCACTTCGCCGGTCTCATTTGGAAGATTACCGTAGAGAAGAAGTTGGCGCCCATGAACTCTGCTGGACAGAATCTGCACGGAGGGGTAAGTAAAGAGTTAGGGGCATTTGCCCGGGGTAGCAGCTAGGCTGGGGGGGGAGAAGGGGAGTCTATGTAGGGTTGGGGGTAGGGTTTTTTATTAAGGGTTTGTTTCTCCTTTAAGTTGAGCTATGGTACTATAAAGAGGGTATAATAAAGGTGATACTAAATGGAAGCAGAGGTGCACCAGGTAGGAGTGATGGTTGAATAAAGAGGTTGTAATACATGGATATACACGGATATAGACTCGGTTGCTAAGAGAAGTAAATACAGGTTACTGTTTTAAACTTTAGGCTTAACTTGATAACAAATCAGTATGTGAAGGAAAATAGTGTGAAACAAAAAACCAAAGAAGCAAATATAAATTCTGCATAAAAAAAATAAACGAGAGAAGATGAGTGGTGAGAAGAACACATATTTGTATCAGGCATCCTTGTGAATTCCCAGCAAAGTTCAGACCAGATATTTTGATTGCATAATGTAGTTGGAAAAGTTTACATTGAAGAAAGCCAAGAAAATAAATATAGTCCTAGTACAGAAAAATAAGAGGAATGTTTCATGTATAGATTTTGCATTGTGGACTTCCTGATGGGAAATACATTTATATTTTTAAAGATTTGTGGGAATATTTAGTAAAGAGTGAAAACAGGATTCAACACAGTTTACCAAAGGGGAATTTTTTGAAGCATTTATACAGGTATAAAATCCTTTATCTGTAAACCTGTTATACAGAAAGCTTTTTTGAGATTCAATCTGTTACCTGTACCATTATTGCCTTTACCGCTACTTTACACAGGTAGGTATAGGCTTTCCTTGTCTTGAGGTTTTCTATGTCAGTGTCTGGTTCTGCTTACTGCTCCCAGATGTTCTGTATTTATTGTCAGGTGCAGCTCAACCTAAGGCCCTCCCAGCAGGGATGACATAAATGTATGCCTTGGTCTCGCCTTATCTGTTACCAGTTCTTAAGTCCATTTACCTGCTTGTCATTCTTCTGGGTAGGCACTCCTGAACCTGATTCTAAACCAGACTTAATTGAACTCCCAGCCTTGCCTAGACTTTGGGCTTTTACCCCTTATGTTCTTGACCTTGAACTTTTCTCTGCCATGCCAGTAAGCCTGCTAATTTGTCTATTTTCCTATCTATTCCAGTACCTACATTTTGTCTTTTTTGTTCACCCTGTCTAGGTCAAATTAAAGGTTGACTCTAACACTGAAGGTGGGGCCTTGCAAATTAGAAGACGTGAAGGTGCGGTGTCGTGAAACTACAACTCCCACAGGCCACTGTGCATAAACAAATAAAGAAATGAGCACCAGGAGGTTCTTGCAGTCAAACAGAACAAACTTTTATTTGTCAGAGACAAATGATCCACAGGGTTACTTGCACCAGTAAAGACAGTTTAGACAGTATATCAGAAGTAGATGCAGATGCATTCTCTGAGACTGTAGTCAAGGCAGTACAGCATACCACCAGGCAGAAATACCTCACACGTGGTCTGGATCCCAGTGGAGTGGTCAGGGAGGAGAACGAAAAGCCTGACACCCTATCAGGGCCCTATCAGGGCCGGATTTACTAGGCCCACTGTCGTTCATTGCCCTGTCTGTCCCCTCAAATTTTAATCATCGGGACTAGAGCAATGGGGATTGGTGTACAGGAAATTTTAAAAACTGAAGTATCTCCTGTGCCTCCCCAGTGTTTCTGAACCAATGTGGGTGTGGTTGGGCAGCATGCCGCCCCCTACAATCCTGCCGCCCTAGGCTTGGGCTTTGGTGGCCTCTCCACAAATCCAGGCCTGCACCCTATCCACTGTGTCCCTTCACTGTAGGCAATCTTACAGTCTGGGAAGCTACTCCCAGCTACAATACTTGATGGAGCACATTCTCGGGGTCCCTGCTCCCCGACTTAAACACTAGAGGTTCAGGTCCCTCTAGGGCAAACAGGCTTTACTGGGCCTTGGTGTACTCAGGCTCCCTCAAAACATCCGGATGGGACATCAGGAGCCAAAGAATAAGATCCACCGCTTCACAATCACTATACCAAAGTGTGACAGGATGTGGTCACAACACCTCTTGGCCAATTAACTGGGATATGTAAATTACAACTAGCTACATGGGCATCTGCCCAGCAACTAGGGAGATCAGGAAGTGTAGGGATTTAAAGCCATAGAGTTCTTGCCAAAAGTATTTTACACATCAGCATTTAATAACTATTGAGACAGGTAGTTAGTTCTTTCCTATTTTCATTGTGATTCGTGGCTTCTACATGTTCCCACTGACAGCAATGTCCTTTACCCACAATCGGACGGAATCTGCACTCTGCAATCAATTTCCTTTTTTGCCATTCTGGTCTGCTGCACTCTGCACCATAAATCACTCTGATCAGAGTCAATATGGGTGATAACCTGGCACTGTGCACAATATAGACATCTTTCAGTCTTTTTCTAGTTTTGCAACAAAGTACAGCTAAACGGGCACAGGATCTGGAACTGAAGTTAAGGGACAGAGAGCAATATGTTGAAGATCTTGCTCCAAGGGTAATGACACACATGGGTTATATTGTTGCGGCAGTTTTAAAAAATTAATCACCTTGACAGCTCTCTAGGAAAGTGCATACGCAGAGATTAATAGCGGTAATTTTTACCATGACTCATTCATTACAGATATAAAAATCACTGTGATAAAATATAAGGATATGAAGTAGTGGCATTCATTTATCAAGTAGTTGTGAAGCTAATATTCACACAAAATATTGTTTCAGCATTACTGACATGTTTTCCCCTAGTTCAGCATTTTTTCTAACCAAGAATCCTGCATTTTTTAAAAATTAAGTGCATATTTTTCATTGGGTCAACAGAAAGTTCTCCAATTACCTCTCCAAGAACAAATAGACAATTACTACTAGAGAAAGAGAAACATTGTCAGCACACAGTTTGCCTTTAAAAATAATTATTACAAAAAATGAGGTGTTAGTATCACACTTTGGCCAAAATATGTAAGCTCGTATGCCACGTCAAGGCCCCTCGTTGTACGAGAGTCCTGCACTATCGATTAGTTTGTAGTACATTTAAAATCAACAGGGCGCATAGGGCAGGCAGAGTATTGCACACAGGGTGCATAGGGAAGCCAAAGTATGGTTTGTCCATAGGGCAGGCAGAGATAAACACAGAGGGAGCATAAAGCAGGCAGAGTATGGCACATCCAAGGAGCACAGGGCAGGCAGAATATGGCACTCCTAGGGAGTATAGAGTAGGCAGAGTATGGCACACACATGGAGCTTACGGAAGGCAGAGTATGGCACACCCAAGGAGCACAGGGCAAGCAGAGTATGGCACATCCATGGAGCATAGGGCTGGCATAGTATGGCACACCTAGGGAACATAGGGCAGGCAAACTAAGGCACAAACTAAGGCTCACCCAATGAGCATAGGGTAGGCAGAGAAAGACACACACAGGGAGGATAGGGCAGGCAGAGTATGACACAGCCAAGTGGCACAGGGCAGTCAAAGTAAGGCACACACTGGGAACATAGTGCAGGCAGAGTATGGCACACCCAAGGAGAAGGCAGAGTAAGGCACACACAGGGAAAATATGGAAATCAGAGTATTGTTCACCCCGGGGAGCATAGGAAAGACAAAGTATGGCATACACAGAATGCAAAGGGCAGGCAGAGTATGGCACACACAAGGAGCATAGGGTAGGCAGAGTATGACACACACAAGGAGCATAGGGAAGGCAGAGTATGGTACACGCAGGGAGCATAGGAAAGGCAATATATAGTAGGAGACAGGGAAACCTGGACCACTCTAAAATGAACAGTTCATAATGTGCTACATACAGTGACACAATGCTGGTGACCCTTCAGCAGTTTGTCTGTGACCAGGTGAACAATGTGGGCGCTTACAATCTGGGTCTGAGTTGTGAACAGACCAGGGCTTTACAGGTGTGAACAATAGAGGTGTTTCAGGTGTGAACAATGCAGGATTTTAGGGCAGTCAGATGCATGTAGTTTGTAGCTGCGATGTTTCGTTAACTTACATTATATTATGCCCCTCTGACTGGTCATCTGCGTTTCCTCACAGCATGGATCATGGAGTTCTGCCTTACAATCTAAATTTGAGGTGTAAACAATGCAGGGACCAGTTAATCTCTAAGTAAATCAGCAGGCAGACTTTCATGTGGGGCCACACAAGGGGGATCGCAGGCTCTCAGTTTGCTGAAATTCCTCATCAGTTTCAATTCCCACTCATTACGCTCTTGTTGTGTCTTGAAATTACCAATTAATAATGTGACTTTGAAGATCTTTAAGGTTGTGATTATTACTGCAGAAGTGCACTGCCTCTGGGGCATCTGTGTTTTCATGAGTGATGTTGAACCTGTTGGAGTTAATCTGTTAGAATAGTGCTTGACTATGTTGAGCTCTAAATTTACACTTTGATAAACCTGTTCTTTAGTTGACAGAGCACCTATAGCAACAACAGTCTCAATAATAGTCATTATGGATAAGACTCAAGCCAGCAGACCCTGGATTGATACCCTAATCCCTTATGTTTAACAGCATCATAGGTACAATAAATGTAGTATGCCTTATATGCATCAGGGTCCTTTGATAACTTGTCCACTGTTTCCCTAATATCATGCACAAACACACCAAAATATGGTTTTCCCATAGACAACATTATCAGCACTGTACATTGCAATACTTATATAAAATATTGAGGGTAACATTTTAACTTTTTTTCTATAAGAAAGAATGGTGTAAGGACTCCTTCATGGAAAAGGCATCAGTTTCAATTGGTTCAGACATATTGACCTAAAGAACATGGGGTTTTTTTCCGCCAACATTTTTCAGCTGTTGGGTAAGCACCGGAAAGCCTATTATTTATTAAATTGAATCCTCCTCTCACTTATGATAGTGAGAGGCACATTCAATTTAACTAGATTAGATTAGATTCAACTTTATTGTCATTACACATGTCTAAATACAGGGTAACGAAATGTTGTTTAATATCCAATCAGTAGTGCAAGAAGCAGCAAATGCAATATATATAAATATATATATATATATATATATATATATATATATATATATATATATATATATATATATATATATATATATATAATATTCGATATAGCACAATGTACCATAAAATGCAATGTAATTTGTAGTAGATTATGTACAAATAAATAGGGAGCAATATGAACAGGTGTACAATTGACAATATAAAAACAAAAGTATTGAATTAGACACTGACATGGTTATTGGCAAAGAAGAAGAGAGAGGAATCCTGAGAATTTAAAATACTTGGAGCTTCAACGTGGAACAGGGTTCAGAATGGACACTGCTGTGGGAAAAAAACTGTTCCTAAATCTGCTGGTTTTGGTCTGAAGGCTCCTGAAACGTCTTCAGGAGGGAAGGAGCTGGAAAAGTCTATGGGCAGGATACGAGGGGTCATTAAGAATACTGCTAGCCTTACGTAAGCATCATTTCTTCTGGACATCCTCAATAGCAAGTAGTGGAATCCCTGTGATGTATTGGCCAGTTTTCACCACCCTCTGCAATGCCTTCTGATCGGCAACAGAGCAATTCCCATACCAAACTGTAATACAGTTGGTTAGGATGCTCTCAATCGCACAACGGTAAAAATTACCCAAAATGTCAGCCGAAAGATGATTCTTCTTCAAGGTCCTCAGGAAGAAGAGTCGCTGATGGGCTTTCTTAACAAGGCTGGAGGTGTTGATTGTCCATGACAAGTTCTCAGAGATATGAATTCCAAGGAACTTGAAGCTGGTGACACAATCAACAGCCATACCATTAATATGGATGGGTTTGTGTATGTCACCCTTCTCCTTCCTAAAGTCCACAATAAGATCCTTAATTTTACTAGTATTGAGGAGCAGATTATAATCAGTGCACCAAACAGCTAAGTGCTGAACCTCTGCCCTGTACTCTGATTCATCGTTGTGAGTCCCATCACTGTAGTGTCATTCGCTAACTTGACAATACATAGGCTTGCAGTAATGAGTGAAGAGGGAATAGAGAAATGGGCTCAGCACACAGCCCTGTAGTGCGCCCGTATTAAGTGTGATGGTGGTGGAGAGGTTGTAACCAGATTTAAAATGCTGGGGTCTATTGGTCAAAAAATCCATAATACAATTGCAGAGGGAGACATTGATTCCAAGATCCCTAAGTTTAGTGGTTAACTTGGAAGGAACAACAGTGTTAAATGCCGAGCTAAAATTAAAAAACAGCATTCTAGCATATGTGTTCTTATTATCCAAATGTGAGAGCACACAGTGCAGCGCTGTAGATACTGCATCTTCTGTACTTCTATTGCTAGGCAATAGATACGTATTTAGGAAATTGGTAAGGGTCCAATGTAGAGGGTAGACACTTTGACACAACAGGTGTAAGTGCTACAGGACGGTAATCATTCAGGCACATCGAAGATGAGTGTTTTGTCACCGGCACTATGGAGGTAGTCTTAAAGCAAGCTGGTATTACTGCTTGGGCCAAGGACAGATTGAAAATGTCAGTAAAAACTCCAGCAAGCTGCCCAGCACATGCTCTGAGCACACGTCCAGGGATGCCGTCAGGGCCAGCAGCCTTACGTGTTAATTCGGCTCAGTGCGTTATAAACATCTGTAGGTGTGAATGTAAGGATCTGATGATTAGGAGAGTATTCAGTTTTGACAGCTTTTTCCCAGTTGTCCTTATCGAAACAGGCATAAAAGACATTAAGCTCATCCAAGAAGGACAAATCCATAACTATTGATTATGAATTACCAGACGTATAATCGGCAAAGGCCTGAATACCCTGCCACATATGTCGGGAGTCGGAGTTAACAAAGTGTTCCTCCACCTTCAGCTTGTGCTCGTGCTTAGCCTTCTTAATGCCCTTCTGCAGATTGGCTCTGGATGTACTATAGGCCTGTGCGTCTCCCAATATAAAGGCCCTGTCCTCAGCAGCAATCACACTTCCCTGTTCATCCATGGCTTCTGATTAGGGTATATAGTAAACTGTCTCTCTATGGTTACGCTATTAATTATAATGCTGATGCATTCTAATACCGAAATGGGTGTAAGAATCAATGTTTATAAGAGAGCCACAAGTAGCATTAGAGGCGAACCTACTTCAGTCCGTATCTTTAAACCTGTTTTGGAGTACCGAATCTACCCCCACTGGCCACACTTTGATGGTTTTCACTGATGGTTTTACACTGTTAATGAGTGGAGTGTATTTAGGTGTAAGAAACAAAGAAAGGTGATCAGACTGCCCCAGGTGGGCATAATGTCTGTGTGCATGATGCCATTTATGATGTACAGTACGTTAGGAAAACTGGGTAGAGTTATCTACATGCTATATTTAAACTCTTGCATAAAAGATGTGTAGATCAACAAGATATGCTGTAGTTAGCTGAAACAAGCAATATTTTTTTAACAGAAAAAGCAAAGAATATGCTAAAAGTTTCTAACAATGTCTCTGTAGGAATCTGAAGTCTTGCGTGGCCTAACATACCACAAGTGCCAGTGCTCCTGAATCATAATATGATGCGCATTACTGAGCTGAATTAAATTGCCTAACTGAACTTATAGAAGAGCAAGAGTTGAAATGAAAACGCCACTCTTACAGCTCTGTTCATAAAAGTCGTATTGTAAAGTACAAATTGCATTTTTATAAAAAGAAAGTTGCCAGTTATGAAGAATATTTCCTGCTATATCATGCTTTGCTTAGAGTATAGCAATATAAGGTGCCTTCCTTGTTGATTTCCAAGATTCATCAGTGCTGTCCATGATGCACAAACAGCATTCTGAGAAGTAATGGAATCTTCAAAAGCTGTCTAATATAGCTGAAATTAATTAAGTAGGCTGCAAACCTCTTGATTGCCCACACAGCCATGCTTTGCACACCTGATAATCACCATCATAGAGATTCTTCACGCTCTGGTATACCTGCATGCTGAGAATGAATAACATTCTCCTAATGGCAGAGAGCAAAGGGAGAAATACTGCTATGGATGGACCGCTGAATTTGGGCAAGTTTGGACCGAGATTCAAATTATACATTTTTCATTTCAAGTACAATGAGGTCCAAACTGTCCCTTACAGGCCCAATATTCTGACATCTTACAGCACCCCAATGGCATTGCCACAATGACATAGGCTTAGCTGTTTCTAGCATCCATACTAAAGAGAGCTTTCAGCAGCAGGAAATATGGCTGCTTGACTTGATGTTGAAGTAACTACTTGATTTATTTTATAGTTGGAGAAATAGTTTTTGGAATTGGTCTTGCTTGGGGAGGTGAGCATTAGCAATGAAGACAGTTAGATGATCATATATACACTCTTTTAAACAATATTTCATCTGAAATTGTCAACAAATAAATAAGCATGGTATTTAATGTTTTGTTAGACAGACAGTCTAACTACTTAATATATTGTAAAATAACAATTTAGTAATAAACGGCATACAAGAGACTTGCATATGATTTCCTGATAACAATGTATGACAAGCATTATCTATTTTCAGATGAACTCCATCTCTGCGATGGCCAACAAGGGTTTTCTAGCTGTTAATGGTCTTCAACTCCCACTGGGTTAATTAAAGGTAAGTTCAGAGTTATCCAGCTGTATAATGCCTGCAGAAGATGTGCAAGGATAACTGCACATAATTGCATTACTATTGTTTCTTGGTGAAACTAAAAAAGATGGCTTGAGGTGGGTACACTCTGCACTGAAATGCCAAGAGTCTTTCTTTATTTATAAGGTAGTTTGATGAATAACATAACACAATATGATTTAAGGAACTTAACATACTGAATTATTCATTTTTCAATTTGTATAGTACTTCTAGGTCCCCTATAAGACATGTGTGCGTAGTACCTCTATAGAGGGAAGTTAAATCAGAAATATGGTAGTGCAGAAAATAGCATGGGAAAAAGATTAAAAAAAGAGGAACGAATTAGGAAGGATAAAGGATAATTATTTAGGAGACACAGGAGACAGTTTGAGCAGTTAAAGCTCCACCAGGTAGTATTTGCAAACTAGTTTCACAGGCATGTAATGGATATATAATCCTATGGCATAAATGTGTAGTCCAATAAATCCTGAAAGAGAGGCAAGCTGAACAAGATGGGGGCAATGTAAAGCAGATTATGAGGGCCAATATCTATAAATGAATATGAAATGGTATTAAATGCTAATTAGTGATGGGCTAATCTGTGTTGTTTTGCTTTGCCAAAAAAGGAGAAAAATTAGCAAAATGCATTGAAATCAATGGGCGTCCGAATAATTTTGAGGCGCGACAATTTTTATTCGCTTTCCAATTTTGGATGCTGCGGATTTTTCACCGGAGAATTGTCACCGCAATTACACAAATTATTTGCTTAATTTGCTTAATTTGCACATGGAAATTTGTATCTGGCAAATTTATTCGCCCATCTCTAATGCTAATGACCATTCTGTGTTGATATATATACTAGATTGTGCCTGCTATGGAAAAGTGCTGTATTTTAAATAAATTTATTGCTTATTGTTAATACGTCTTCTTCTGTGGAATAAAGGTAACCAACACATGAAGCATATGCACATTTTAATGTTCTGCCAGGAATTTAACCAAGTAAGTAGTAATAGGATTATGTAATACGTATATGCCTTCTAAGAAAAGCCATAGGTGGCAGATAATGTGGTCCATTTTCCTGTCTTGTCTTTACATGGGAGACTGTGTTTTTCTAACTAGTTGAAAAGTATATGTTAGTTTTTAAGCTTATGAAGTCATGTTCCAGTGCAAAATAATTTGAAGCTGTGACAAAGAGTAAAAACTTGGCAGACAATCATAGGGAAACAGTAGCTTATAAATATATGTGCTCCCTGCAGTCCAAGATAATAGGCTTGTTCTGTTGGATAATTCTCTTTATTAGTACTTTTATGGGATTAATAAAATGTTCATTGCCAGTCAAACCACTAATTTAACAGAATATTTATAACATGAAGAATATATTCTAATTTTACCTGCTTGCCACAAAGTCTATATGGTTTGGACTGTGATTCAGACTTTAATTTTTAAAGCTCTTTAATTGTTTTCTTGGGATGTGGTTTTTCACACGACAGATGGTAGCTGTGGGTATAACAGAAAATGTTTCTAATCTCTAATTAAGAATACACCTTAAAAATGGATTCTATGAAAAAATGTAAGGAGTGTTAAAGGAATAACCCAGCCCAGTAAATATTCCCAACTAGGGGTGAACAAATCATTTTACCGGATTTAGATTAGCAGTGACCAATTTGTGAATTCATTTATTTTCACCAGATACAAAAAAATCTTATGAGAGAAAGTGCCCATTGACTCCAATTCATTTGGCACAAGAAAAAACATGGAGAAAAAACACCCAGTGACTCCACTGCATTTGGCATGAATAAAACGCCCATTGACTCCATTGCATTTGGTGTTAGAAAAAATGTAATTTGACACAAATACATGAGAAAAAACACTTATTGATCTCAATGCATTTGGTGTGAGAAAAAAATTTTGAGAAACAAAACCGCAATGACTCCAATGGATTTAACTCAAGAAAAAATGCCTATTGACGCAAATGCAATTGACGTAAGAAAATAACACAGAAAAAAACCCCAATACATTTGATGACAAGTGAAATTGGGCAGTTTCGCTCATTACTATTTCCAAACAACCAGAGGAATCCCTTTATGTAGTAACTTTACTTATAAAGCAATGCTAGAATACACAGTTCTGTGCAATTTTACAATATAGAAAAGTACACATATAAGTATAACTGTAAAAAGAGTTAAGTGTATCTAGTAAGAGACACAGTAAGAAAAAAGTCCCTCCCCCCATAGAGTTTACACTCTTACTAACTGAATATACTGGTAAAGGATCTATTATCTGAAATGCATTTGGACCTGGAATTTTCGGATAAGGCTTTTTTTTTCATAATTAGTCTACTGTTTAATTTAATCATTAAATAAACCCAAAAGAAAGATGTTTGGCTAAACATAGCCACATAATCAGGCCCAGACTGGCAATATGTGGGTTCTGGCACATGCCAAAGGGGCTGTTGTAAGTGCCCATAAATATTTGTTATGTTTTACTCCCGGTGTCCCAGACTGACCCTGGGCCTGGTAAGGAAACTATCCTGATAGCTAAATATTTAATACTTATAGCAAACTGATATTTCTCAAACTATTTCTAATTCCCATAAATATAAAGCATATCTGACAACAATAAAGAGCTGATAGCAAGCTCGCATCCTGCTGAGAACTCAAGTTGAGGCAGGAAAAAGAAATTGTTTTTTTAAGTATATAAATTTAAATATGACGTATCAGGATTCACAAAGCAAAAAAGGACACATTAAAATCCAGAACACAGTAAGAATAATTTAAATGTGAGCACATTGTTAGCAGAACACCATAAATAGAATAAGATATTATATGAAGAACAAAGTCAATGAAAACTCAGAAGATTATTATCATGCAGTAATAAGGACGATCACCTCAGAGCATCTTTTTTAAACATATATTAGTCAGAGAGATAATGAACATTGGAGTAAAGTTGCCCATTAGACATTATGTATTTCTACAGTGGAGGACCAATGAGCCCTTTGTGTCTTGGTTAACAGGCTTAGTTGAAATTTGTAAGACGTGCCAGGAGATTGCTGCAGTCTCTTACCTCCCGGTGCGTCTCCCCAGTGATGCTGGCGTTTGACACCGAGCGTCTTGACACCTGCATTACTCTTTACTACGATTCCTGCTGCCTGCCTTGAACTCTTCGCCTGACTCTGACTACGTCTTCTCTAAATCCCTGCTGGTATCTCGCTTATGGACTTGTTATGCACTTCCTTGTTGGCTTCAGCAGCAGTACTTGGTTATGCGCCGGCGTGATGACGTCATCAACGGTGCCAAATTCCAACTATTTAATTGGGCTTTGTAGTTTAACACATTGCACGTTGTTAGGTTCAATTGGATTGTTCCTGGGTGTGTTATTCTTAGTGAATCCTATTGTTCTTCTGTGTATTGACCCTTGCCTGCCTGCTTGACTACTCTGACCTCTCCAATCCTGATCCTGCCTGTGACGACTCTGACCTCTCCAATCCTGATCCTGCCTGTGACTACTCTGACCTCTCCAATCGGACCTTTGCCTGTCCACTGACTATCCTTTGATCTCTAATCCTGATTCTGGCCTGTCTGACTATTCTCTGCTTGTGCTGGCCCGGCCTGCCTGTTTCCAAGTGGTGTTCTTCCTTCCAGTATCCTGGTGAGACGATCGTGCCCCTTTGCTCGTCCAGAACCCGTAGCTTTGCTACTCTCTCAAATAAGACCTGGCAGCATCCAATTAGCTGAGGGCTCCTCCCGAGGTGAAATGCAGTGGTTATAGGCTATAGGTTATAGAAGACCCGAGACCAGGGAGCTTAGCTTGGGTTCTGGATTTAGGGTGTCGTTCATGACAGGGGCAGACTGGCACAAGGAGAGTAGTGGTAGAATAGCATGTAAACAGTGTCGTACTGTGATGCCAGGGGCCAACCAGAAAACTTTAGACTGTGGGCCCACTTTCCGAACTATTATTCCTCTTCTTTTCACTCGACCTCTTTATTCTCCTAATGTTTATATCTACTTACCATACTCTATTCTTCCATTATTAAGCATTTTTTTTCCATAAAGAAATAAGAAATGGACATGAAATAGGCTACATGGTTAGAAGCAAGAGGCCCACTGAGACCTGGGCCCACCAGAAGTTTTCCTGGTATCACTGTGGGCCAGTCCAACACTGCATGTAAAGTTTAGCGGGCAGACTGGCACATGGAGGATAGTGGTAGAATAGAACATAAGGTTTAGGGGACAGACTGTCACATGGAGGATAGTGGTAGAATAACAGATAGTTTGAGGACAGACTGGCACATGGAAAGTAGTGGTAGAATAGCATGTAAAGTTTATGGGATAGACTGGCATATGGAGGGTAGGGGTAGAATAGCAGATAGGTTTAGGGGACAGACTGGCAAATAAAGGGTATCGGTAGAATAGCACGTAAAGATTATGGGTCAGACTGGCATATAAAGGATAGGAGTAGAATAGCAGGTAAAGTTTAAGGGACAGACTTGCACATGGCAAATGGGGGGGGGTGGAAAAAAATCCCAGGCTACAGAACAACCATGGGTGTCCACAGAAAATTTTTCAGGGGGGGGCAAGTAAGCTAATATCACATAGGGTAGCATCCCACTGAAGATGAACCTATTCATGACAATGCAGAAGAAAACCTAAAAACATTTTGTGTTGTTGGGAATTAAATTTACTAACAATTTCTTGGAACTAGCTGTATAAGTCAGGGTGCTCCTTCTGCGGACACCCATGAGGGTTACATGCATTGCATTTCCTTTCTTACTGGCTCTCCCAAACATAAATACACAATTGCATTTGGAAGAAAAAAAACATAATTATTTGGCATTTATTTGACATTTATTGGATTCCTCACACAATAATGGGGCAGACAGAGTCCATTCTTTTTGTGGGGTGGCTAACTGAAAGATTAATGGATTGATTAAAGTTCTAAACTCTTAAAAAATATCCTGCTGTACAGATACAGATGTTTATTTAATTTTAAAAGGATAAACACAACTTCTTATTTCTGGGTTACAGGTCCCTCCAAAATAGCTTGTAAAAGATATAAGATAATATATAAGAATATTTTGTGCCATCTTAAAAATAAGCTATAAAATTTCAGCTTATAAAATCTAAAATGTTTAAATACCTTGGGTCATAAATTTAGATAGCCTCCATCTCTCTCTCTCTCTCTCTCTCTCTCTCTCTCAAGGCTCCAGGGCCTGATGGCATACACCCCCGGGTTCTAAGAGAGCTTAGTTCAGTTTAAGACCAGCCCCTATTTCTGATTTTCTCAGATTCATGCCTATGGATTGGAGAAAAGCTGATGTTATTCCAATATTTAAAAACGGATAACGATCTCAGCCTGGCAATTATAGGCCAGTAAGTTTGACATCTGTGGTGGGCAAATTATTTAAAGGCTTGTTAAGCTTTGATGGACGTGTGTCTTTTTTCAACTTTACTTACTATGTTACTATGTTATTTTTTTACTTTTAATATTGGAGTGTAGGCAGTAATCTCAGGTAATTTTGCCTGATCCTGTGCAATCAGAATGAGTGAGAGCTGCACAATGGAACTACTTTCAGTTAAGCTATTGTTCCTCCTACTCCCTGTGTATGTCAGGCTTACCAGAGAATCTACAAAGGTGACGGATCTTTCTAGACGAGAAGGACCCACAAGTGACCCACACTGCATAGAGCCCACCTGAGGATGGCACAGGGTGAACTAGAGTGGAGAGAAGCCAGTGAGGCTCAACCAGAGTATAGTACCAGGGAGTAGTGAGAGACATAGTCAAACAAATCCGAATTCAAGGCTGCCCATGAACAGGCAATAGCAAGGAACAAGCAGAGGTCTGGACAGGCAGCACAGATTCACAAGTGTTGTAGCAGGCAAAGGTCATACACAATAAATCAATAGTTATATAAGGCTAGGCTTTAGGAAAAACCCACAATAACCAGGCACAGATTGAACTCACCTCCCATCTTAAATACCTTTGGTCTTGGCACCAATTCTCCAGCATTGCCAGCATCGAGACGCTCAGCGACACAACGTACGAGTGCACGTTGGCGCCAGCTACCATTACCACACGGATGTGCGCACCTACATCCCGACGCCTGTGCCATCAGAGACAAGAGCGCAGTGTAACTGGAGGAGTGGCAGTGGGACTTGGATTTTTACTATTGAGTGCTATTCTCATATCTACCAAGGACCTGTTATCTGTTACCCTCCCATTGTTCTATTGTTAGGCTGCTGGGGGGAAAGGTGGGGGGGGGAATAGCAGTCCAATTATCAGTGCAGCAGTAAAGAGTCAGAAGTTTATCAGAGCACAAGTCACCTGACTGGGGTCACCTGGGAAAGTTACAACACGTCTAGCCCTATGTCAAATTTCAAAATTAAATATAAATTTTGAAAAATGTATTTCAGTGCAGAATTCTGCTGGAGCAGCACTGTTAACTGATGTGTTTTGAAAAAAATATGTTTTCTCGTGACAGAATCCCTTTAGGTTTCCCTCATTTTATATTTTTTTGAGGTCCCACTAATATATAATGCATTTCTTTGATTTTAGGGTTAAGGCTATATTCTGAGTTAGTATTATACATTTTTTACAATCAATACCCAGTTCTCTGGACGTTTGTCATTCTTTACAATTTCTAAAAGTTAAATTGTGCTATTTTGCAGATCCAGCTAATCTTCCCAGATTATTTCTGAAGCTCATAGTAGTAAAGACTCATTTCTACTAATTCTGTTTAATGTGACCTAAGACGAGATGGAACAAACTTCATATTATGTTTCTCAATTATCAACGGCAGGAAGTGCATAATGTTATTAGTTGTTATTTTTCTCTCAACACACTGCATCATTTCCACAGAAAGCATGTATTTTCATCATTTTTTTTTTTAATACCGAAAAATACATAATTATCTAATACACCATTAGGTTTTTATACATTGACAATATTGTACATTACAGTACCACTATTAAAGTTAAGTTCTTGCTTCTTTGTTGATTATGGGGTTTTAGTGTGGATGAAATACGTGATGTCTATGTTATGGACATTCTAATTCCTGTTATATTTTCTACATTTTTTCTTGCCTTTTTAGTCTATTTACAGTTGCTGTTTTGTTATAAATACATGTGCTAAATGGGATTAGCAGCATGCCAACTATGTTTGGATTACAATGAATTAAGCCCATTTCATTCCTTTAAGTTAATATACAATTCATAAAGCATGTGCATTCCGCTAAAAACCATAGAAATCAGTTACTTGCTTTGATGCGTTTCAATACTTTACTAGTCACTCAAATGTAGCCTCATACTATTAACAATTGACCCATGGTGTCATACTAATACAGAGGCAATCAGAGTTAAATTGGCAAAAAAATTCTAGGGGCCCTATACATATGTGGCATACCCTTGAGTGCATTTTAGCGGTTGTGTATTATAGTGTGTGACCAGGACTAGGTCTGCTTGTACTGTGCCACTGACCCACGTGTACCTGAGAAACTCCCTGCAACTCCTGGTACCTAGTGTTGTTCCGTGTAGTAAAGGATCGAGTCATAGATATGTTTTATTAATGTGAAAAGTTGAAATGAAGGAATTTACAGGCACTTTGATGTAATGCAGTGAAATAATAGCAGAATCCCTGCCAGAGGTGAAATAAACAAGATATGGGTTACCACACTCCTGGGGCAATTCCTTCCATAGAGTAGAGATTTGTGCATAGATATCCTCAGCCTGGGGTCTTGTATCTTGGCACCCTACCTGATCCTCAACTCACCCACTGCTAACCCTACACTAGTGGTACACACATCACGAGGTCCAAACCCCACTATTCCTCCTCGTTGGAGCGAAAGCTGCTCACTATCTTCCCTGAGCCTTCCTCTTGCTCCTAGAGCAACTATGACAAAACTTATTATAACTAGATAACTGTATATAACTTTTACCAAACTGCAGCCCTGGGCCTGTAACACCTCCCAGAGAGGTAAGGTCCCAGGAAAGACCTTGAGAACATGGGGCTAAACCCCTTTATATTTTTACATGCTGCCACCAAGTGAGCAAATCATTTGGACCCAGGAAAAGGGACATATCTGCCTGGGTATACTAAATAACCCTTAGGTGTCCCATTACATTGGGGGAGACTGCAAAATATATCCGAATCTCAGGATCCCTACACATAGATCAATGTTTGGACTAATAAAAGAGAAATTTTCAAATTATGTTGCCCAATTAGAAAGTTATACTGCATTAGACCAGCTAAAGCTAACTGCAAATGGGTTTATATGGGTTAAAAGACTAATGAAAAGTTTGACACCAAGGGGCACATTTACTTAGCTCGAGTGAAGGAATAGAATAAAAAATATTTCAAAGTATTTTTTTGGCTACTTCGACCTTCGACTACGACTACAACTTTGATTCGAACTAAAAATCGTTTGACTATTCGACCATTCGATAGTCGAAGTACTGTCTCTTTAAAAAAATACTTTGACCACCTACTTCGCCACCTAAAACCTACCGAGCATCAATGTTAGCCTATGGGGAAGGTCCCCATAGGCTTTCCTAGCTTTTTTTGATCGGAAAATCGTTTGATCGATGGATTAAAATCCTTTGAATCGTTCGATTCTTCCTTCGATCGTACGAACAAAGGAAATGCGGTAAATCCTTTGACTTCAACATTCGAAGTCGAAGGATTTTACTTCAACGGTCGAATATCAAGGGTTAATTAACCCTCGATATTCAAACCTAAGTAAATGTACCCCCAAAACTCTATAAAAAAAATATAGTTTTGATTCTCTGCATTGAATACTTTTGCAATGGATTTTTTTTATATACCAAATACCAAATGTCTGTCTTAAGTCTACAGTTGACATAAAATACATATCCACAGAGTTATCAAAGTTTACAACTTAAAGAGACTGAACTCCTAAAAAAATATTGATAATGATGTGGAATAAAACTAAACATGCTAATAGTTATAAATATAAGGATAATAAAACAGCAAAGTGCATAATATTCATTGTGATAGTTTACATTTCTTCATGTACTGTAGGTATGTAGAAACTAAGAATGTTCTACAATTTTGTAACCATAGATGATTAATAATATTTAAGTGTTTCAAAATAGTTGGATTTCGAAATCATAGCATTTAAATTAGCAAAAAGGTTTTTCCAATCTTCATGAAAACACAGTATAAACATGATCTCACTCTTAATAAATCAGCCTATTCATAAAGTTATGTAAGAAGGGGATTAAATACACCACACTTTGTTAGCTCCTGTGTATTAATTAAGCTGTGTATGGATCAGAAAGTCCCATGTAAAATTTTAGTGCAAAAAGCAGAACCCCTTTAAACATACTTTTGACAAACAGTGTTTTGCTGTTTTTTTACTACAATATTTTATTACACAATTGTATATGCAAAGTTTTTCACACAAACTTGGATAGGATTACAGTTTTTCAGTACTAGGGAAGCCATTTCAGCTTATATTTTCAGATACCATACAATGCTGATGAGACAAAACAGCTTTAGAATGTGCATTTTCTGGAAATCTTAGGGCACACAACATACATCTTCCATCATACATCGAGTGGAAAAGGAAATGATACAGCTAGATTGTTAAGTGAGGTTATAAATGACAATAAATATGATGCATTGGTGCTATTCCATAAGGAAAGGTGTCCTAAATCCACCAGTTGTTGATGATGCATATATTCATCTGCTCATTATTGTCAATACTCTACTTTTATGTCATGTGATAGATGGTGCTGACTTTTTGAATTAGTTATTATGGATCCCAGATCAGGGATACACATGTCAACGTAACATGTATTGGGTAGGACAAGATGAAAAGCGTATGTAAACCTTAAAAAATTAAAAAGAAATAGTTAACAGTAACCATTCAACCTGATATAGTATCAAGAATATCTTGATCTAAGAATACTGCCATATTGCATCTGTTAAAAATTGCACAGGAGGCTCATTTATGATTGCTCGTGCTCACATGGGGGTTTGTGCTGAAAAAAGCTCAACAAATGTTGTAAGTTTGCCTGAGCAGGGTTTTTTAAAGAAAACCTTCAGCAATTTTAGGTATTTTTTGAGTTTCTAGATTTAATTTTCATAACATTAACTTCTCTCACCAATAATATTCTGTCCATTCAGATACTTTTTGGGTCTCTTCGGCAACATGGACCCTGCAGGCGCATGCGTAGTTGAAGCAGATTCCTGACTAGCTCCCATTGCGCATGCACCTGCAGGGTCACTGGTGAGACACTTAGGGGGTTATTTCTTAAAGTAAATTTTTTTATGGTTGGGCTTTTAAAGGGAAAAACTATTTTTTTCTGTAAATAAAAATAGAATTTTTCAATATTTATTAAACCCTGATGGTGTTAAAAATTTGAATAAAAAAGTACTCCAAATCAGATAAACTCATGTAGATGTCAATGGTAGATGTCCTGTTGACCTTTTGAAGATCTGCACTGGGTTTCAATCAATAATAATTCATGGTTTCAGGTGGCAAATCCAAAAAGTTGGATGTTTCGGGTGTCAAATCCTAAAGAGTCACAGTTTTTGGCAACAAATCTGAAAAATCAATATGATTCAGTCAGATTTCATGTTTTTTATCTAGTCTTTTCCAGCAAAAGAAATTTTCATTAGAAAATCTATTGATAAACACGGGGAGATGTCTGTTGATCTGAGTGGTTTTCAGAAAATAGTGAGAACATTTCGGATTATGATAAATAACCCCCTAAGAGTATCATAGTGGATAGAAGATGGTGCTCTTTGTTTTTATCTTAGGCTTTCCAACAGGGACACTCTTTTACATAATAGACTGTGTGGGGAGGGAGAGATTAGGGGGGCAAAGGAGTATAGTTAAGGGGGCTGTTGTACCTAAGGGGGTTTAGTTCTCCTTTAAATATCGAAAATGTTCCACACTTTTTCTCTTAGCTTGGCAAATATCCCCCAACTCTAAAAAGTCTTATTTTGGAGCGGCTGCCCCATCATGGAGATAAAAGTTCATTCACACAAGCAGACTTGTATAGTATATGCAAAGTTTCTGAATTTTTGTCTATTGCAAATTAAGTAGAATTTTGTGTCAGCTTTTTCTTTTTTGGAAAAATCCATCTGTTCTTCAGACGCACAGCTATTCATTTTACATTTCCTTGCATAAAAAATCACAAGGTGTTTGCATCTCAGACTTCAAGGGTCTTCCATATGGCTGCTGTTAGATTGCCTAAAGTCATATGCAGATATTTGTAGGGCAGCCACCATTCCTAGAAAATATCCCAGCCTTTTTATGTTATCATTCTTTCCCGTCTACAACAGTGACATGAAATATATTTTTTAAGTCTATTTTTAAGTCAGGTGAAAACCCTAGGGATCTGCTATGGTAGAAAAGAATAAATGGAAAAACCAAGGGCAACTTCAATAGCATGGCTCTTAATATTTGTAGTGTTAGTATTTTGTACATCTGCACTGTACATAAAGCTATGCATAAATTATATTGATTCTAGAATACTGCTTTGCTGGGCATTTTCTGTCCTTTAAAATGCTGTGTCTCTTAGCACACCTCCATTAGACTAGTATCACACTCCAATATACGTCTTGCAACATACCTGGTATCTGGCAAACCTGGGCACTATTTGCTTAATATGTGGAAAATACTAGGAAATGGGATGTTCCAGCACAGTGCCTCAACCTAATGGGCTTCGAGGAATACACCTCTGGGGCCCCATTAGGTTAGAAAACACACAGACTTTGTGACAATAATAAACTTTATGTTGAAAAAAGATGCAAATGCATTGGCCATGTAATACAAAGAAACACTCCTGCACTGGTGACATGTGGGGAACTGTCTGACTCACTAACAGAAATAATAGCCTAACTTTCTAACTAGCATGGTCCTTGCAATATGTCTTTTGTTTACCCTAGGTAGCACTACCTTTCCCTAAGTACCATTGGAATTCATAGCTGCTCCCATGTAGCAGGCACATGAAAAAGACATCTCATGTCACACACAGGAGCTAAACATTTGTCATTTTGCCAATATCCTTTACTTGGTGATTTATTAACTGTGGTGCTTACAGAAACGTGCACACTTGAGTTCACAGGCAGCTCTGCAGCACTGACACTCTCCATAGTGGCATTTTGTCACTACCTGGACATCTAGCAGCTTGGTAGGGAACTAAATAGGGGCTCTGTGTTCAGTTGGAGCTCCAGTTGTTAACTCCCAGCTGACCTCAACACAGGCAGATACAGAATTCTCTTTACTCTCTTAGGCAGTCTTTCCCTCTCACTGAGAGCTGCAGCAATAGATCCTTTATAACCTATGGTGAGGCCAAAGCCAGGTTATTCTTCAGTCCTTCTCCTTTCCTAGATTAACACTAGAGGTAAACCAGCAAAAATAAGGCACTTCTCCAACCCCCCAGGCACTTGGAATGCTCCCCTGTAACAGGGTGGAATGACATCATAAGCTGAGGAAGCTAAGCGGATTGGCCTGCCATTAATGCAGAGAGACAGAAGATAACTGGGGACATGCTAGCAGCTATTAGTTATATTTAGTTATATTTAAAACAGAGTGGGTGCCTTCAGTTAAATATTATCTCGGAAAGGAAAAATTGCACAATCATGAAATGACAAATGTCATCAAATCATTGCAGTTGTTCAATTCAGAAAAGATGGCTTTGAATCCTATAGTTGTCCTGAGCATTAAGCTTAGTCCAATAAATCCTGGGAAATTCGTTGGATTTTACTTGTGATAGCCTACAAATTGTAATATTGCAACAAAGTTTTATACAAGTTACATTGTGCCAAGTCAAATTCTGTAGTCAATAGGCTCTGTGTTCCTTCAAATGATTAGCCACAACCAGTTAGAATAATCCTTCCAATATATCAGTTGTATCACTCAAGGGACTCATCTTCTGGTGTCGACGTTCCTCCTAGACACTGGTACTGAGACTGTACTGTAATATGGAGCATAGTGATGACCAAACTTTTTTTGCCAGGCATGGATTTGTGGCAAAATTTTGCATTTCGCCATCTGCAAATCACTTATCGAGCAGAATCAAACCTTAACCTTGCCATTTATGAGGAGGTAAGCAGGAACAGCAGTGGATGTAATATACTTAGATTTTGCTGAGGCATTTGATACAGTGCCACACAGAAGGTTACTGGTTAAACTATGGAATTTTGGCCTGGAACATAGTATTTGTACTTGGATAGAGAACTGGCTAAAAGATAGATTACAAAGAGTGGTAGTAAATTGAATTTTTTTTATTGGATTAGTGTTTGAGGACACTGGAGGACACTGTTTTTGGTCCTTTGCTTTTTAGCTTGTTAATTAATATTTTGCTGATGATGATAGATTCTTCATAACTAAGTTTCATGGAGGATGTTGCCACTTTGCAGAGTGATTTGACTAAATTGGGCAGCAAACTGGAAAATGAGGTTCAATGTTGTCAATGAATGCAAGGCAATGCACTTTTGTAGAAATAATATAAATGCAAGTTATACACTAAATGGCAGTATGTTGGGGGTTTCCTTAATTGAAAAGGCTCTAAGGATCTTTGTAGATAACAAGTTGTCTAGTTCCAGGCAGAGTCATTCTGTGGATACTAAAGCAAATAAAGTTCTGTCTTGCATAAACTCAAGGGATGAAAATATAATTTTGCCTCTTTATAGGTCCCTGGTAAGTAAGTATGCAGTGCAGTTTTGGGCTCCAGTCCTTAAGAAGGACATTAATGAGCTGGAGAGAGTGCAGAGATGTGCAACTAAACTGGTACAAGGAATGGAAGACTTAAATTAAGAGGGTAGACTGTCAAGGTTGTGGATTTTTTTCTCTGGAAAAAAGACACTTGAGAGGGGACATGATTACTCTTTACAAGTGCATTAGAGGACCGCTTTTACCTATAGAGAATCACCTCACCAGAGGCCACCCCTTCAGACTAGAGGACAAGAACTTTCATTTGAAGCAACGTAGGTGGTTCTTTACAGTAAGGACAGTGAGGTTGTGGAATGCGCTGCCTAATGATGTTGTGATGCCTAATTCTGTTGATGCCTTTAAGAGTGGCGTAGATGATTTCTTGTACAAGCATAATATCCAAGGCTATTATGATGAAAAATCTACAATTAGTATGGATATTGGTATGTGCAGTTTATGGACAGTCAGTGTGAGTGTGTGCATGGGTTTCATTTGGAGGGGTTGAACTTGATGGACTTTGGTCTTTTTTCAACCCAACTTAATGTAACTATATAACCATCGCTAGTAGTGATGGGCGAATCTGTGTCATTTCACTTCACCGAATAATTTGCGAATTTCTCCGGGAAATTCGTGAAATGGCAAAAAACTCATGAAACGGGGCTGGCGTCCATTTTTTTGGACGCTGGTGAATTTTTACTCCGGTTCCACAAATTTATTCGCCGGCGTCAAATCGTGGGAATTCTCCACGAATTCGCGCCTGGCGAATAAATTCGCCCATCACTAATCGCTAGCACTCAACACTTTTTTTACCTAAATATGCAAGAAAAATAAATTTTATTTTATTTAGAACTTATGTTAATTTTCCTCTCCCTTCTCCACTTGTTTTCAGGTGAGAAATTACCCTGATCACATGATAAATAAAAAACAACCATAAATATTTACGTATATGAATAATGCAAACTTGAACCAACAAATTACAATACAGTACATGCTGTATAATATCCCATATACAGTAAATTGGGGATCATTTTGGAAACCTTACAACAACCAAACTGAAAGCAAATAAAGTGAAAATAACTTAAGTAAAATAAGATAGTAATGTATTCTCAAAATATGCACAATTATGTTAGTTAATTATCAATAACTTACCTAAATCATGAATACAAATAACTGATTACAATTTTCAGGCAGATTTTGTGAAGTTTTCCAATTACAATTCACAAAAGGGTTGTTTAGTTTTTCATTTGATACCTAATGGACATAGAAACAATTAGAAACAATTGCTGTGTGAGGTAAATAACAATTTGCGTATCGTGAATATGTGTTTCCTTGTTTTTGGAGTGGCCTTTACTCTTTGTTCCTTACTGTTCCTTAATTTATTCAGTATTCATGTTTTTCTAAGGAAAATGTGACAACAAAATGCCAGGAAGTTCCTCTTAATTATAGTTAAGGTTAGTGGCAGGGCTCAATTAATAGCTCACATAAACAACTATTGCCTAAGTAAATGCAAATATTAGCATCCTCAAGCACTATTCATCTTTACTGGAGAGAAATGGGGTTTTGTTGGCATGTTTTACCCAGAATGCTGGATCTCTTTATGAATATAGTATGCACTAGATTAAATGGCTCATCTATTATTGCAGCTTTAAGTGCTGTAAGTTAATGGATGTGATCATTGCTTCTGCTGATGGCTTTTATTAAAGGTGCTTGTGCCCCAACACACTTTTCTTACTTTCACATGCCTACAATCATCCTGGAATTGCAGTGTAAAGATCATGACAAATAACAACTGAAATTGAACTATGTGCACTGTGGCAGCATTCATATATCCCCCCTAAAGTATAACAAGGGAGGCAATAAATGAGACACTTAAACAAAGATCTGGAGGGGGTGGCATAATGGGTTCCCAATCTAGAAAAAAGAATTAACCTTTCCACAGCTCCAAAAGGATGAAAACTAAAAATAATTTACTCAATAGGTTGTAATATTGTAAATATTTTAAGTAACACAATTATCTGTATTAAAGAATAATACCTAAAATGCATCCTAATAACAATCATCCTGCATGTTTAAAAAAATCATGATATTGCTTGGCAATACAAGGTAGGCATTCAATTGAAAACAGGAAGCACAAAGAATAGATAGGATTCTTTGCATATGTATATATGATAGGCCACTATTACAGGAGACCTTGCATAGCAAGTCAGAGGGAACATGGAAACCATCTGAGCCAAACAGACTTGGAGGGTTATCAAACTCCAAAATGTTCTCATTTGTTTCTGAAAACCACTCCAACCAAATTTTTTTTGGCATCACTGTTCAGTAGACCCCTGGGGTTCAAATTTAGAATGTTTTATACTGGTATGTCATGAAATGTGGAGCATATAAGGGGTACAATGCAAGCCTTGTGAGGATTTTTTGAAATTTCATGAAAAACGCTATGTTCAGCATGGCTTTGCAGTTTCATAGTTTGCAATATAAAGACATATTTACCAATTTTGGATTTGTCAGAATGTTTTCTTTTGGAAAATATATGGTTTTCGAGGGTCTTTCTACTGTTTAGGGGGCTTATAGCACATAATACACATACCGGGTGAATTTCCTTGTTACTTGTTTTTTAGCCCATGGAAATTTTGTCTGTTGTATATCCATTTGGGTGTTTCTGTACACCACATAGTTTGGTAAATCTACTCATATTGGGCAACTGTTCAGTAGAAGCCGCCTTTGGCCTTGGGAGGAGCCCTCAGTCACTCAGAAGCCGCCAGATCTTAAAACGAGAGGTGCAAGGCTAAAGGATCTAAACAAGTGAAGGGGCACAACTGTAAGCAAAGTTTTTTGGGCAGAAGGTCGTGGTACAAGGTGTAAGACAGAATCGTAGTCAGGACAGGCCGGGTCGAGGCAGGCAGAGAATAAGCAAAGTCAGGCAGGCACGGGTCAAAACCGGAAGATCAATCAGAAGGGATTTAGCAGAAGAGGTAGTCGGTATACAGGCAAGAGCCAGGATCCAGAGGTCAGAATAGTCAAAAGCCAGGCAGGGGTCACAACAGGAATCAAACAGGTTCAAAACAGAATAGCTGACGTCATACGCCTGTGCCTTTAAATCACAAGGAGGCGCGCCGCGCGCCCCATAAGGTACCGGCGACTGCGGCACTGAAGACTTGCGTGGCGGGCGTCCCCGCCTAGGGGGCGGCAGGTATCCCTGCCATCCCCCCACTAGACCACCAGGGTGAGTTTTTATTACAATATTGCAGAAGCCAGAGTGTCAGCTGTGATAATCCATATGCACTGTTCTTATTTGGGGGTCTCTATACGCCACATTGTTTGGTAAATCGCATATTAGGCATCAAAGTGTTCAGTAGACCTCTGGCATTTTCTTGGTGCCTTATACTATGTAGGAGATAAGATGCTAGAAAGTGTAATCTTTGAATTGATTTCAAGGTATTTCATCAAAATCAACAAATTTGGAAAAGCATTATAACTCAGTAGTTTGGTGAAGAAAGACATGGTTAGCCATTTTAGATTCAGCTGAATGTGTACTTTCCAAAAATATAAGGTTTTAGGGGGTCAACTTTTCGTTTTGTGTTTTTACCCTGCAAAAAATGTAGTAAACGCATTGCTCATTCAGTGGTTGAAGCGATTTCTTGGTAAGTTTCTATATGCAAATGCTATATTGGAGATATGCACTTGCAAAATTAAAGTTTTTAAGTGATTTTTCTGAATTTTCATAAATTTGTATAGAAATTAAAGTTCAGAAAAGCTTTGATGTTTGGTACTTTGGAGTAGAAATGCATGGTTATCCATTTTAGATTCAGTAGAATGGGTCGTTTTCAAAAATATATGATTTCCTGGGATAAACCTACAGTTTTTTTGGCTTTGGAATAAAAAGTATGCCATATTCTGGGTAGTGCTTTGAACATTCGGTAATTTACTGCTGGGAGTTTTTGATCTATGGAAGTCAAATCAGTTGAATTTTTGTGTGCAAAATAAAATATTTTTGTGTTGTAAATCACTTTATCATGAAAAATAGCAATTTTTCTTTTTTTTTTTGTTTTTTTTTATTTAGAGCTCTAAATCTTGTTCCAAAATTGAAAATATACAAAAACTCAGGCAGTTTTAGAAAGATCAGGTTCTCCTGATAAAAACAATGTATAGTTTTCCTAAGTAAACTAATATCCCCTCAGGAATTGCCCCATAAGTGAGTGCAAATGAAATGGGATATTCTGCTGGCACTTAAAGGGTTAATGGCCATTGTTATGTGTTTATTTTCTTCAGCAGAAAGGCCTTTAAGCTATACATTATTGAATTCATGGTTTTGCTTGTGTTTCATTATCCACCATTCTACAAGCACTGCCCTTTTTTAAAGGCTTTAATGTCAATATCCTTTGTCTGCACAATTTAATATTGATTATATTTTTTTCTTACAATGTGTTCAAATAGCTCACTACTGGCCCCATCAAGTATTATTAACTAGGCTATTACCAAAAACATTTGATAGCCTAGACTTTGGCCTCAGTAGTTATTGTACTAACAGCACAATTGGGTATCTGTACATCAGCAAGAGACCCTTCCAAAAGCATGACATTGGACTGAATTGCAATTACTGTGATTTGTGTTCTTTTTGCTCTTTGTGTATTCACAGCAATGTGTTTATATATTTGTGCCTAATTCAACAAGCCCTTTTGTCTTTCACAGGGCCAGAGAAAAAAGACACCCTGGGAAAAACAGAACAACAAATGAATGAGAGATACTGTATTGCTTAGAGGGGGATAGTGAAGAGCAGCTTTATTATTTTAGTAATGTTACAGGATTTTTAATTAATTGTGTTTAGAAAGTATCTTAATTCCATGAAAATAAGTTTATATTACAAAACAGAAGTTTCCCTTTAAGACAGACAGACACTGTCATCTGAAGAGGAATCAAGTAAATTAGGAATGTCCAGCCTACAGTCCATCTGCTGTTGGTGGGATGCTTAGTTGTATTGTTCAGTAACAGAGGCAATTGCTGTTGGTCACCACTATACAATGGAGTTATTAACTGGGTAGCAGTTCAGTGAAACAGATTGGGTATTGAATAAAGCTGTTGTGGTCTGTGTAGTGGGTTCACAAAAAAAGTGTTTCCAGGTGCAGGTCACAGTTCGGTGTGCACAGGTTGGGTTGAAGTTCACCTGATTAGAGTCACAAGTTGAATATCTCTGACATAGTGTATATACTGAAAATATCGAATGCATGTTATACTTTATACATGTTAGTACTGTCATCTCCACAGGTGACCCATGGTCACTGCCCTTTATGCCCTGCACTGAAACAAGCTCTGTTCTTTTAACAATTGCTTCTGTACTATGTGGAAGAACTTATTTATTTGTAAGATCCACCTGTTGATTTATTGAAAGAATTTAAGGTATAGAATGTCATGATACATACAGTTCAAATCCCAAGGCACACCCTTACAGATATGCTAATTCCAGCCATCACAAGCGCCTCATTATCTTATTAGCATATACAAAGTTTTTTGTATATGGAAATATATGTAGTTCCTAAAGAGTTACTCTTCTGTGTTGTAAGTTTCAGGTATTACAAATTGACAGATTTAGACCAAATCCCATAAAGCTCTGTTTCTTTGAAAATATTAATAGTTTTTTCCAACATGACACTAATTACAGTTTGGAGAAGAAGCCAGAATATAGTTTATACAATTACTTTTGGTAGCAACACTAGTTAAGCAAATATACATAAGTACAGGTATAAGATTCATTATCCGTAAACCTGTTATCCAGAGAGCTCCAAATTACAGGAGGGCTATCTCCCATAGGATTTGTTATCCGGAAATCTGTTATCCAGAAAGTTTCAAATTACAGGGGGGTCATCTCCCATAGACTCCATTTTAATCAAATAATTTAAAAGTATAAAACATATTTCCTTTTTCTCTGCAATAATACAACAGTAGCTTGTACTTAATCCCAAATAAGAAATAATTAATCCTGGTGGAGAAATAATCCTATTAGATGTATTTAATGTTTAGATTATTTCACACAGACTTGTGGTATAGAGATCCTATTTATGGAAAGACCCCTCTTCCAGAAAACCTCAGGACCCAAGCATTCTGGATAATAGCTCCCTACCCTGCTTATGTAATACATAAATCCATCCTATAGTTGTATATGTTGTCCTTTATGTTCCATTTATTAAAATGCATACTGAAATGCTCTTGATATGTTTACAATGTGACATGATGGTATACTGGATATGGATACAAATGAGTAACTCATAAAAATATTGTTTTGCTTCAATGATATTCACAAAAGGATAACCAAGGAAAATGTAAAGTGGATACAAGATAATTAATAAGGGATTTCATTTTTTTTTAAATGGGAAGCAAAGATTAGAGCACAGCAAACAGTTTCAGATGAGTGAGCAGCTGAAAACCCACTGATTTACAATTCCTGGACCTTATTCTGTATTATTATTATTATTATAGTAATAAGGAAAACAAATATTTTTTGAAAATGCAATGTTCATTTTTATATGGTAGATCAAAAAAAAGCCATGATTCTAAATCTTCCTTCCCTTGTGATTTAGAGGTTGTGGTTGGAAATTATAGTATTTTGTGTGTCTTTTTTGAGACCCCTCTCTTCATGGTTTACATGGTTTTGGGAAGGTGGTTATTGAAATGTATTTGCTGGAATCTTAGACATGTAATGTCCATTGTTAGCAAAGGTCTAAAAAGAAATGACTATAAGGATTCCAGAGAACCAGCAAACTTTAATGCTTTGCCATTTAAAAGGGGATTTATGTATTATGCATTAACATATACATATAAAGGCCATTGCCATTAGCTTCTCCTTACTTGCCCAGGGTTGGAGCTTAGCATTAGTTTCCTACAAAAGGACAGTGCTGAGGAGAAGCAAGATGCATTGAAATGAAATACATTAATATTGCATTCCTGTTACAGGTATTGCCAGCATTTCTATAAACTGCTGTCAAGTAAATTCATTGTAAAAATGTTGTTTTTTCTCTAAGTGTGTCATGACAGGGACACAAGACACAATGTTTTACGTTACAGACAAACAGATGATCAGTTTTACAAATGTAGATTTGTTTCAGTGACGTATTGTATGCAGACATGCTTCTCAAATCTCATCCAAATGTTCTTTAAGAATTTCAGATGAGCCATTTATGTTGTCCTACTAATATGATCCTTCTAAAATAATTGTCAATTATTATTTTTTCTGTTTACACAAGAAGAGCAAATGGAATGTTCTCCTCTTTCTCACAATGTTGCTAACCTGATTTCTAACAAAATCAAATCATCCTATTAAACTATCAGCTTTGGTTTTTTGTGCATTTAGTTTTACGTAAAGTGACACTTTTGTTTAGAAAAGTGATTATTCCATCTCCCTTGTAATGACAACCACAGAAAATATTTTGATGTTCGCACAGATGCTGGACTTGAGGGAGATCAAGAGGGCCATGAGCCATTAAGAGATTAATTGTGGTGAGTGGCTGCCTGTCCATGGTTGGCTGATGATCTGAGTTAACTGATTTCAGATAACTAGAGTGATGTATAGGGATGTAGCGAACTGTTCGCCCGCGAACTAGTTCGCGCGAACTTCGACCGTTCGCGTCCGCCGAATGTTCGCGAACGTTTGGGAACGTTCGCATTTTGAGTTCGTGTTCGATCGTTCGACCATTCGACCATTCGAATTCCTTCGACCGCTAAAAATCGAACGATTTCCATTCGTTCGAACAATTGTAAGCATTCGTTCGAACGATTGTAAGCATTCGATCGAATGAAAAGCATTCGATCGAATGGCTTCGATCGTTCGATTCGAATGAAAATCCTTCGATCGAACGATTAAAATCCTTCGATCGTTCGAATCTAACGATTTTAGCGGGTGTTCGAAGTTCGCGAACTGTTCGCGAACGTTCGCATTTTTTGCCGGTGTTCGCGAACGGCGTTCGCGAACACCAAATCGGCAGTTCGCTACATCCCTAGTGATGTACACTATGCTTCTGGAGCACAAAAATGCCACAAGGAAACAACATTCCTATACAGTGTGCAACCTCTTTATCTGGCACAATACATTTCAATGAAACAAAGTTTGCATAAAATTGTCATTAAGCATGTTTTTTTATGTTGTAGTTATGTGATGATATTCATATACATTTTTAATCTTTTAGCCATCCCAAAAGCATGCAGGGTCAGAAGGCTGAAGAGGCGAAAACATTTTCTGTGGGCCCATCTTCAGTCAGATACACATTTAAATATATTTTACTTCAACATTCCCCTTTTTCGAAGCACCAATGCTTCAGAAATGAATGATCCTGCCTAAATAGAACTATGTCTCAGAATGTACCTCTAAGGGTATGATCTGAAAAAAACGAGGTCAAGTTACTGCTCCTTATTTATAAAATCACTCGATTGCAGGGATTGCTATGAAATCTTAGTCTTCTACACATATGTAAATTTGCTTTACCATATCTTCTCCTATGGGCCTCAGTTAGTTAGGGTGACTGGAAAAGGTTCTTTGTGGCCAAAGTGGGTGTACAATGAAACTGCCATTCTTAATACTTACTCTACTTAATGTCTTATTCTTAAATATCTCTTCCTCTTTTATAAACAAGTCAGTCTGACTAGGCTCTTTGCCTGTCACTTGTTCATAGCTGCCAGTCTGTGCTCTGTCCTTACCTGCCAAGCTGTACATCTCAACCTTGTCTATCAGATTTTCTCCTTTTTCTCTCTGCTTGTGAATCTAAAGTTAAATGCATAATTCATGTGTCCCTGGGCTTGAAGTGAAGATACATCCCAGATAAAGTGTCTGAAATCCAGAAAAAAGACAGATCAGGCTTCTTCTGTGTGCACAATTTTATATTTATAATGGTTTCTACATCTGCAGCACTTTACAATACTATCATTACAAATGATAACCCAATACATGCAAAAGCAAAGAAAATAACCACACTGTATAAGGCTATAAAATGAAGATTAGAAGAATATTTATTTTTATATTTATAGTTTTTATTAGTTTACATTTGAACAGATAATAATTTCAACAGGTAACAACACGTGTTCAGCTACAATTGAGCCATTATCTAGTCGTTTTGTATTGTTTCATATAGATCATTCTGTGAGTCTAGTAACTTCTCATGACCGCTCAGGTTATTCTGTATCTTCACTGTTGTCTTGTGGCTAAAGGGAAGAAGTTGGGAGGGACAGGTGGAACAGGATAGAGGAGAAAGGAGGCAGGGAAAATATGTAAAGGGAATAGAAGTTCTTTCTTTCTAGCAGGGAGCAGTTTATCTACTGCATTGTTTAGGTAATCTCTGAAGTGTTGGCGTCAGTCTCAGATTGGATATTTTCCAGGTATTGGTCCCACGGAAACCATTCCAGCTCCCCCTCATAATTTATAGATAGATTCCATCGCTCTGGTCCAGTTTACTTTAGTTATCAGTGTTTGTCGACCAGGTAGTTGTGGTCTTTTCCAATTTGCTGCTAGGAGTGATCTTGCTGCTGTCAGCATATGTGTAGCTAGTTTACGGGAATGTTTGGAGTTTATGGCCTTAAATTTCATGCCAAAAAGAAATGTGTGTGGAGCTGCTATGGTATTGTGTAGGACCTTGGAGAGCAGAGTGGCTATCATCTTCCAGATTTTTGTGCCACTGTATATGTCCACCATGTATGTAGAAAAAACCCTTCTTCCCCACATTCTCTGAAACAGATGGAATTTTCCAGATTACCACTGAGTTTGCTGATTTGTGTTGGTGTTTAGTACCAGCAAAATATGATATTATATTCTCTTTTGCTAGAGGTTGCGCATATACAGGATGTTTTTTTGGATGATTCCCAAATGTATGACTAGGTCTTTTCAGCGATTTGGAGGTCTAGGTCTGTTTCCCATTTTGTCATGTAGGGCTGGCATATATCAGTGGTGTCTGAGGAAAGTTGGCTATATAGCATTGATATAATATGTAATGGGTAGGAGCGTTTGAAACAAATTGTTTCAAAATATGTCATGGTCTGAGCTTTCTGGGTTTTTGCTAGTTGCATGGGTGCTGTAAAATGATTCTCAATTGTTTTCCATGGTTCCTCTGTAGGAGCGTGTATGTGAATCATGGCCTCTAATCTACTAGCTAGGTAATATCTGTAAATATATTGACTTTGTTTTGGTCATAATTGCCACTTTAATGCTGGATCTCTTCCCTCCCCAAATCAAATCAGATATAGCTCTTTGCAGTGAGAGGGCCTTTTTTTTCAGAGAAATTTATTGGTAGTGTTCTAAATAAATATAAGAGTCTTGGAAATAGTGTCATCTTAACGGACGCTATTCTGCCGAACCAGGAAAGGTTGTATGTATGCCATGTGAATAGGTCCTTTTTAAATTTGTCAATCAGTTTGGGATAGTTAGCTTTATATATAGTGTCATGGGATGGGGTGAGTTTAATTCCAAGATATTCTAAGGTTTATTTTTCCCATTTATAGTCAAAATTAAGCTGGACTAATTTTAATTCTGGTTTGGACATTTTCAACGGGAGTGCATGTGTCTTTGTAGAATTGATTTTATATCCTGAAACCCGTTGAAAACGCTCTAAAGTATGTATCAAGTTAGGTAAGGTAGTCTGGGGTGCTTTAAGTGTGAGGAGAATGTAATCTGCAAAGAGATTGATTTTGTGCTCTTTGTCTCCCACATAGAATCCTCTTATATCTGAGTTTTGTCTAATGGCATGTGCCAGGGGCTACAGGGATAGGGTGAATAATAATGGAGACAAGGGGCAACCCTGACGTGTACCCCCTTTTATCACAATATGTTTAGATTGTAGTCCTGTGTTGGTTACCCTCGCTGAAGGTGTGTTATATAACTGTCTAAGTCCTGTAAGAAATGGTTGCAGTATTCTCAGTTTTTCCAGGACCGCAAACATATATTTCCAGGCTAGTCTATCAAATGCTTTTTGTGCATCTAAGGACAGAAGAACGAAGGTGGTGGGTAGTTTAGATGCTAGGCTTATCAAGTTGATCGCCTTGTGAATGTCATCCGCTGCTTGTTGTCCCGGTACAAAGCCCACCTGGTCCTAATGAATCAATTTGGGAAGTAATGTTGCCAGTCTATTGGCCAATATTTTTATATTGGTATTTATTAATGAGAGGACTATAGCTGTCAATCAGGGATGGGCGAATTTGACCCGTTTCGCCAAAAATTCGCTGCCGGTGAAATGTCGCAGACGACCATTAAAGTCTATTGGCGGCAAAAAAATTTTGTAGCGTGGAGAATTTTTTTTTGACGTGCATCTTTTTTTTTGTCGCACAATGTCATACAAGTCTATTGGCGTCAATTGCGCGGCGAAATAAGGCGAAAAAATTCGCCCATCCCTACTGTCAATATTTTGGGGGACTTTTCCAGGTTTTAATATCATTATTATCGTTTCCACTATGCCATGATCGGACCAAGTGATGTCATGGATTTTGGATGTACTGTAGGAGTGTGGCTTAGTAAGGATAAAATCAATACGCAAATAAGTGGAATGAATGCTGGAGTAATACTGTATGTGTAGTCCCTATCTCTGGGATGTTTTTCTCTCCATACATCTACCAGTGCCTCATCTGTCAAGTGTCTGACTAGATGTGTCTTTATCATTGATAGTGGTTGTTTGCCTATCTAATATGTCACGTGACCTGTCTACATTTTTGTTTCTTGACGTGTTGAAATCTCCCCCCACTAAAAATTTTGGTTTAGAAGTGTTAGGAGCATATACTGAGGCTAGTGTAGTCAACTGATTCTGGAGGTGTCCTGTTATGATAATAAAACGGCCATCCGGGTCTGCATATTTCTGATTAAGTTGAATTTCCACCAGTTTTGCAATAAGAATGGCCACCCTTTGGTTTTTGTTGAAGAGTTTGCTAAGTACTAAGAGTTAAAGGGATTCCATCACAGGAAAACACGTTTTTTCAAAACACAACAGCTAATAGTGCTGCACCAGCAGAATTTTGCAATGAAATCTATTTTTCAAAAAGCAAACAAATCTTTCCAATATTTAACTTTTAAATTTGGCTTGGGCTAGACATGTGAGTTTCCCAGGTGCCCTCAGCAATTTCACTTGTGGTCTGATAAACTTTATTCACTCTTTACAGCTACCCTGCAAGTGTTATCTCCCCCTCCCTTCCCTCCAGCAGCCTAACTACAGAACAATGGAAACCAGATAGCTCCCTGACACTTGATAACAGCTCCCTGTTAGATACTGTATGGGAATAGTACGCCAGAGTAAAAATCAAAGTCCCACTACAACTCTTCCAGTTGCATTGAGTAGGAGAAACAATAGCTGATCTGAAAGCAGTTCCAATGTGAAGTGTTTTTCTGAAAGCACAGGATCAGGCAAACTTACCCAAGGCTGCCTACACACAAATATTACAGCTAAAAGTATACACTTATTGGTTCAGGAATATAATTATATGTGATGGAGTGAATTATTTCTAATGTAAACAGTGTAGTTTAGAAATTAAAACTACACCATAAAAATCCTGACAGGATCCCTTTAACTTAAAAGTGAAACACCCCTTTAAGGACAACCACATGTGGCTTAACTCAGTAAGTAGTAAAGTGAATAAGAATGAAGAGGAAAGATTTAAAAAAAAACAAGGGGACATACACTTATTTTAATAAATATAACTTGTTAGTGTTGTTATAAAGCAATCAGGTTGAGAATTAACAGCTATTTTCTTTACAGGCACAAAATAATCCCAAAATATATTTAGTAAGTATATCAACAGTAAAAAGATGCATATTGGCTGTGGCTCTATTATAAAATGTAAATAATTAGGTTATAAAGGTCTCAGACAAAGCAAATAAGTTCTTCATAGTACGTGATAGATTTGCATGACTCACTCACTAGGGGCACAGATGACTCAGCTCAATCAAGTCACACCATTGAGTACTTAGCTCTGTTTTTGCCAAGTCTATTTTTTTGAGCTGTATTTAAAGGGATATAGATTTGCAATTGCGAGAAGAGAGGATCATTCTTCCACCTACACTGGTTCACATCTATAATATACAGAGCAGTTTTGGTCTCCAGTGCTCAAATGAGATATTTTTGAGTCCAAAGAAGGGCAATTAAGCTGGTTAATAGTTGAAAGATCTCAGTTTGGGATTGTTTAAACTGGAGAAGAGACACAAAGGGGGCCATACAATAAACTCTCAGATACTTTATTTTTTATTAGTTCCTTCCAGCAGACATAAGGACATCCACTGAAATTAGAAGAAAAGGGGTTCCATCATAAAATTAAACTATTTACAGTGAGCGCTATGAACTTGTTAAATTCTTTCCTTAAAGTGTTTGTACAGTCAAGTATATTTGAAAGCTTAAAAAGGGCCATATGGCTTTTAGTAAGTGAAAAATTCATTTTTAAAAGAAGAAGTTGACTCAGGGACTGGTCCTGTCAGGACTGACTGGCTGTATGTAGATAGGTTGAAGTTCGTATCCTGTATAATGTCAATAAATGGGGCTAAAAGTAGTTTGTAAGAGTAGTAGTAGCCACTGTGAATACAGATTGAGCAGAGTCCAGTATGCAGGCAAGAGGTCAGGACAAGTGGGAAGCAGAGGTAAAGTTCAGTAAACAGACCAGAGGTCAGAACTCAGAGACCCACAGGAATTATGCAAAGGACTGGGCAGAAAAAAGGCAGTTACAAGACATGGACCAGGTAGGGAATCACAGTAGTTCAACTGAACAACAGACTGGATCAAGCTGTAATAAACAAGCAACAAGCAATAAGAGACAAGCTTATAAAGCTCATTAATTGATAGACTGCTTAAACATGCTGTTAACAAGGCAGGAAGAGTATGCATAAGAGATAGATACTGGATGTCTAAAACCTTCTAGTGGCTCATTAGAGTAATGGAGCTGCAGTTCAACACTGTCCACTGTCAGATCCTGACATTTTTCCCCCCACACACACACACACACTTGAGGATTGACTTTAGGTGGATGCATTTCTTCAGAAAAATTATACAGAGGCACAACCATTGGGCCAATGCAACTGGCAGTACATTAACTGAAGGGCCCATAGATATTTTAGGTGGATTCATGATCATTTTTAGAAAAAAAGGGAAAAAAAGCAAATCTAATGCATATACAACTACAACATACTATAGATATTCCAACAATATATGCAATATCTGCTATCTACATTGTACATTATAATTCTGTCACTTACACCACAAAGGTGGTGCATGCAGTATAAATATATGTTTTTATTGTTCTGGATACTTCCAATTGGCATTAAAAATTGTAGACATTGCTCTACTTTTATTTACATCTCTATTTTTAGAATTAATTAAGAGCTATATAGGTTTTGTGCATGAAATGGAGAACATACTTTGTTAATGGAAATGTCCCTTTCCTTTACATAAAGTAAAGTAATCCCCAGGGTCTTCTCTCATTCATAGCTAATTAAGAAGGAGACGTTTCAAACACAACAAAATTTAAATGATGAAGCCTATTCTATAAGTAGTATACGGTATGTGTGCCATCCAACCACCTGATCTTCCAACTAGTTTCCTAATGCATCAACTCAGCAATTGAGTCCCTTTAATTATTTTCAAATCCTGATAACTATGATTGTGGAGGTTATAATCTATACAGGGATTATACTGTATATGAAGGTTAAACTGAAGTATATTAGGATATCTCCAGCTGCTTCAATCTGAGAGCAAATGACTCATAACATGTTAAAATTTCCAATTTCTAAACAGTCGGTTCATGATTGTTTATAATTGTGATTGCTATGCTGGATGTGTGGATAAGCTGAATAGTGGCTGCTGCATTACATTTGCTCACAGTTGCTTCAGTGATTGTTCTTTATAAGGCACTGGATCATCTGAAGATATTAACTGATTATTTGCTACTATTTCCATTGCTGCCTCTGGCTCTGTATTTGTACAGTTCTTAGCTTCTCCTAGCTGCTGTAAAGGAATTCTGTCATGATTTCTATGGTATAGTTTTTATCACTAAACTACTCTGTGTACATAGCAAGTAATCTATTCTACCATTTAAAATGTTATTATTGAACCAATCCTGTGCTGTCAGAACAAGCCAATACTTTACAATGGAAGTGCTTTAAAATAAGCTATTGTTTTCTGCAACTGAAGTAGTTGCAGTCAGGCTTGAGTGTTTTACTATTGAGTGCTATTCTCATATCTACCACTAGGTGATGGGAGCATTTTACCTGGGAGCTGTTACCTGGTTACCTTCCCATTGTTTTGTTGATGGGTTGCTGGGGGGAAAGGGAGGATTTGATATCTCTCTAAATTGTAGCGCAGCAGTAAAGAGCAACTAAATTTTATCAGGGCACAAGTCACATGGCTGAGGTCACCTGAGAAACTAAGAACATTTCTAGCTCCACATCAAATTTCAAAATGAAATATTAAAAAATATCAGTTTACTCTTTTGAAAAATGAATTCTAAAGCAGGATTCTGCAGCAGGAGCACTATTAACTGATGCATTTTTTTTTTAAACAGAATCCCTTTAAGTGAAACAGAGGGCATTAAAATTGTTATTCTGAAACAGCTGAAAAGTTAAGGGTTGGCTATCCCAGGCTTTCGTTCTCCCCCCAGAGGCTATTTTCTTTTTATTTGCAGATTACTGTCAGTGACATTCTCATTTTTTTCTCTTATTTCTCATCTGAGGATACTGTACCTTTGCTTATGCTATGCTTCTATTATCAAGAGGCTGATTACATGTTTTGGATTTAGATTCTGTTAACCACCAACACACTTATCCTAACTCCAGTCTTTCATGAAATGCTTACATTGATCTTTCCAATGTGAACATTACGTCAATCTGCATGTTCTAAAAATTACTCATTAATCATTTGCATTATTTATTGTGTTATAATGTTTTATATGTTTTACTCCAAGGGACAGAATTGAATACATTTTGAGATTTCATTGTTACAAAATATACAGTATAAGTGAATAGAAACAGTTGTTTAACTAGATTTCTACTAAGCAATCCCTGAAGGTTATCTTTTTTTGTTGTAATTATATATCTAATTTAATGTTAAATAATTCTATGCTATTGTGGGGAAGACAGATCTGTGCCACAAGCATCTTTGTTCTCTAATATATCTTCTGCTGTATTTTTCTGGTGACACTGAACCCCAAGGGGATCTCTGCATTCACAAAGTACCTAGATACTTCTGCAGCTTCTTATAAGACAGCAGTGAATATAGTGCTAACTGCCAGAGGAAAGGAAATACTTAATTTTATGTGTAATGCTAGGTATATCCAATGCAGGTGTGTTCATTAAGCATCCTTGGGGGTTGACTACTGTTGATATATGATATTTTGATATTTGCTGCTGTGATTGTGCTTTGTGGCTTGAGCATGGTTCACAGTAATGTTACTAAATGTTAGCATATCTCCCACTTTTAATCCTCCATCATGATACAATATGTTATCCAGTGGCTACCAAAAGGCAGTAGGTAATAGTATGGATCTACTGACCTGCTGGTTAGTTAGGGGGTCCCAAATAATTGGAAGGATGAAGCCATATTTGTTGTCTTTGCTAATATTAGAATAATAACACCCTTAAAGGGATACTGTCATGGGAAAACATGTTTTTTTCCAAAACACATCAGTTAATAGTGCTACTCTCAGACTTATGCACTGAAATCCATTTCTCAAAAGAGCAAACCGATTTTTTTATATTCAATTTTGAAATCTGACATGGGGCTAGACATTTTGTCAGTTTCCCAGCTGCCCCAGTCATGTGACTTGTTCCTGCACTTTAGGATGGAATTACTTTCTGGCAGGCTGTTATTTCTCCTACTTAATGTAACTGAATCAGTGGGACTTGGCTTTTAATATTAAGTACTGTTCTTAGATCTTCCAGGGAGCTGTTATCTTGTGTTAGGGAGCTGCTATCTTGTTACCTTTCCATTGTTCTGTCATTAGGCTGCTGGGGGGGGGAAGGGAGGGGGTGATATCACTCCAACTTGCAGTAAAGAGTGATCGAAGTTTATCAGAGCACAAGTCACAGGACTGCAGGCAGCTGGGAAATTGACAATATGTCTAGCTCTATGTCAGATTTCAAAATTGAATATAAAAAAATCTGTTTGCTCTTTTGAAAAATGGATTTCAGTGCAGAAGTCTGCTGGAGCAGCACTATTAACTGATGCGTTTTGAAAAAAAACATGTTTTTCCATGACAGTACCCTTTAAACTCTTAAACAAGGCACCCTATTACCCTGTGCAATTTTCCAGTATTGTGAGGTGCACAGCTTCTGGAACAAGGGGGACAATATTTTAATTGCCACTGTATGCTGTTTCAAAGAGAAATAGAAATTTTTGAATTTTGATCCAAGTGATTTAATGTGAGAAAATCTTAGCCACCAAATACCCATTTTACGACTGGAAGAAGTCTATATGTAGCAGAGGTTATGAACTGCTGCTCAAGGACAAGGCTGCTCATGGGGAAAACCATTTTTATTTAGTTCCATATGTTACTGGGTCAGATCCTATCAACATCTAATGTAATATAATAAAAACCAATGATGTTTAAAGGCAGCTTGCCTGCTACTAGAAAGATGACTTACTACATATAGAATTAATATTGATCACTAAGATGGATTATTCTGCCATATAAATGCCATGCTTGTAAAAAAGATGCCCTGTGACGTGAACTGCTGACCATTGAACCTAAAAACCCTAACAATATTAGACAGATGGCATTTCTTGCTTTTATTGCTACATAGCTGCTTATGATATGTTGTGTTTTTATATGGCACAAATCAAATTATACATACACGTGTGTACAAACAAATGAGTTTTGCTTTTGTGTTCTATGGATTCATTGTTTTTTAAAGTGGCAAAATACATATACACAGGACAGAGTCTGTTTACTGATAATAAAAGCTGAAATCATTTTCTAGACAGATAAAATTTGTGCTGGCTTACTGCCTTTGATTTGTCCGATTGTCTGTACTGTTGTTATTGACTTAGCCGCTACATCTTTCAGCCCACGCTCAGGTTTGTGTTAACTCCTTCAGAGCAATAAAGGCCAATTCCATCAGTGCACTGATAGACAGTGTGGTGGGTGACTATCTGGCTCACACAAGGTTAACCTTTGCACCATTTTCCCCAACATAAGTCATTTTTTTTACATGTAATGAAAGGTCACTGCAATTTAACAGAATCTGCAGTACAGTTCATGGAGAGGTGATATTTCTGCACAGAGGTCATCCTAGACAATACTGACAATACCGAAAATAATGTAAAAAAGTAACATGCTTGTAATCAATTTCATTGTGAAATAAGCCCTGCTTGCTCCTGAAGGAAAAGTCCTGGAAATGAGCATGCACAGCTAATAAATTTGTTGGGATGTGTAGTGGATGGGTTCAGAAACATATAAGGTTGCACTATTTGTCCCTTTTTATTTTTAATTTCATGTGAGGCTTTGTTGATAACAGTTGACAGACCTCTGCTGCTTGGAAAAATTATTGAAGGCCATAGACCCATAATGCAGGACACCTGTAAACATGTGTACCAGCCCCTAGCAAAAAAATCTTTGGAGGGTTCTGGAGTACAGTAGCTTCTACCAGGGTCCTTCCTCCACCTGACCACTGACTTGAACCCCCCATTTCCTCCCTGCTTGTGCTGGGTAAGGGAAGAACATGGCTAGGCAGTGATTTCTAAGACTATAAAGAAAATTCACAGGCCACCCTTTACATACAGTTAGTACATACATTTTTTGTAATGTTGGTTCTGTACATTACCACAATGAATTTTAACTGAAACAACTCAGATGCCGTTGAACTGCAGACTTTCAGCTTTAATTCAGTGGGTTGAACAAAAAGATTGCATAAAAATGTGAGGAACTAAAGCCTTTAACACAATCACTTCATTTCAGGGGCTCAAAAGTAATTGGACAAATAAAAAAACTGAAAATAAAATGTTCATTTCGAATTCTTGGTTGAAAACCAGTTGCTGCCAAATGACAGACTGAGTCTTGAACTCATGGACATCACCAGATTCTTGGTTTCCTCCTTTTTAATGCTCTGCCAGGCCTTTACTACAGAGGTTGCCGTTTGTTTGTGGGCCTTTCTGTCCGCAGTTTAGTCGTCAACAAGTGAAATGCATGCTCACTTCCACTTCTTTGCTTTAAGAAACTTCTGGGTCTGTCTGTATGTTTTGGGTCATCATTGTCCATCTGTATTATGAAACGCCTCCCAATCAATTTGACTGCATTTAGCTGGATTTGAGCAGACAGTGTTATCTGAACACTTCAGAATTAATTTGGCTTCTTCTGTCCTGTGTCACATCATGGATAAACACTAGTGTCCCAGTGCCACTGGCAGCCATGCACGCCCAAGCCATCACACTGCCTCCGCCATGTTTTACAGGTGATGTGGTATGCTTTGGATCATGAGCTGTTCCACGCCTCCTCCATATTTTTTTCTTGCCATCATTCTGGTAGAGGTTGAGCTTTGTTTCATCTGTCCAAAGAATGTTTTTCCAGAACTGTGCTGGCTTTTTTAGATGTTTTTTTTAGCAAAGTCCAATCTAGCCTTTCTTTTTTTGTAACTTATTTTTTATTGGTTTTACAAAAATCACACTGAACATTGCAATATTCCATTTCTGTAGGTTAGAATAGACAATGAATGCAAGTAGTATTGCAGACAAGTAAGAAAATGAAACCAAGTTTGAGACTCAATGTTTACTCAGTACCGTCAGAGTATCTAGTTGTATAGTAAGCTGAAATAAAACTGGTACATTATTTCCTGAGCAGATTGCTCCTGTGATATAGATCCCAGTAACTGTCTAAATTTATAAAACGGGATGTTAAGTCTCTCATGTCTGGTTGATAAGTGGGGGTGGATTCCCTGTGACACATTAGCAGCTAAACCTCTCAGTTCCCATATTTCCCAAATATTTGTATCTAGGTCCATATTGTTAGATAGCTGTGCAATGCCTGCTTCGAAAATTCTGTTTGCATTTATTCTATTAACTATTTCGGTCAAGGTCGGTGGTGTGGCATTCTTCCAGTGGGATGATATAGCCAGACGAGTAGCTGTTAGGACTTGATTAACTAAGGCTTGTTCACATCTACGCAGCTTTGGTATAGGTTTGCCTAAAAGCAAGATTATGGGATCCATAGGTATTGGCCGATGTAATAATTGACCCAAGAGGTTAGTTATTTCAGTCCAAAGTGGTTGGATTACTGGGCAGTCCCAAAAAGTGTGTAACATAGTACCTCAAGCTCCACAATTCCTCCAACATTGGGGCGAATGCTGTGGGAATAGTTTGTGTAGTCTTTCGGGAGGTCAACAGGTCAAAATTTTGTAGATATGCTTGTCTCACAAAGCTGACCATACGTTTTGCATTGTCCCAGATCAAGGGCCAGTCCCTGGCCTGGATCGGTTGTGGGAGAGCTTGATCCCACTTGTCCATGTATTTATGTCTGGGTTGGACTGAATCTGAAGGGGCAGTCAAGATACTATAAATTCTGGAGATGAGACCTTTTTGTGGTAATCCCTGAGTTGCTATAGTTTCAGATACCGTAGGAGGGTTTGTCTTGAGGTATGAGGCATAGGGTGCAAGGAAATGACGAACCTGAAAGTATTAAAACATTTTTATGTCAATCGTTGTTTGTTTCTCTTTGATTGCTTGAAAAGGTAGCATCACGTGGGTTTGCGGATTAAGAAGATGTTTTATCGTAAAAAATTGTAGTTTAGACCATTTAGCACAGAATAGTGTAAGTAAGCCCTGTTGCTGAGAGGGCACTTGGTGAAATCCGTTTAGAGGAGTTGAAGTCCCATATGAGAGCGTTTAAGTGGTACTCTTTTGCCATAAAGTTTTCGATGTGGCCCCAAGTGTATGGGTGACCACGCTAAGAGTTGTCTCAACTGTGCGGCCTCATAATACTTTTGGAGGTTAGGTACCCCTAAACCTCCCATTTTCTTGGATGCCATCATCACCGACTTGGCCACTCTGTGTCCACGCTGAGACCATATAAAATTGTGAAATATTGCCTGTATGTCCTTGAAAACTGTGTGTGATATTGGAATCGGCAAAGTTACAAACAGATGACTGTATTTGGGCAAAACAGACATTTTTATAGCTGCTATCCTCCCGAGCCAGGAAATAGTATATTTTGTCCATTGCATGAGAGAGGTCTTCGTCTGCTGGATAAGCGGTTTAAAATTAAGATTGTACAATTGGTCATGAGCTGCTGCTATCTGAGTCCCTAGATATGTCAAGGAATCCACCCTCCACCTGTAGTTGAACTTAGATTTCAAAGCTTCTAACTCTCTAGGTGGAATGTTGAGAGGAAGAGCTTCCGTTTTATTAATGTTCAGTTTGTATCCTGAAATCTTACTGTATCTGTCTAGGACTTGATGGAGATTTGGGAGGGAAATATGAGGGTTAGTCATGGTGAGCAGGACGTCGTCTGCAAATAAGGCAATCTTGTAGTGTATGGAGTCTACCAAGACCCTCCCTATATCTGGGTGTGTTCGTATGGCTGCCGGCAAGGGACTCTATACTAAGGGCATAAAGAAGCGGGGAAAGGGGGCAACCCTGTCTGGTGCCATTGTGTATTGGGATAGCTTTACGTGACTGTCATGGGAGTTTAAGGTGAGTGGAGCGGGTACTATATAGATTCTGTAGGGCGAGCAAATAGGGGCCAGAAAAATTTAAATGTCTCAATAGTGTAAATAGGTATGTCCAGTCTAATCTATCAAATGCCTTTTCGGCGTCTAGACTAAGAACGAATGAGCTAGCTTTACGTCTCTGGAGTATCTCAATTAGGTCCACAGTTCGCCTGGTGTTGTCTCCGGCCAGCTGAGGGTGGGGGTCAAATTGTATAATTTTTAATAGTAGTCAAAGAACAAAGAGCCAATCTGATTGGGGTTGTAGGTTATTTGGCCGGAAAATGACACCAGAGAGGTTATTCTAGATTGGGCTTGTTGATCTTTTCATTTTCTGGCTAGCAATGTATGTTGCTTATCTGCCTTCTCATAGAATCGTTGCCTTGTCCAAAGTATAGCTTCTTCAGCCTGCTTTTGCTTTAGAGCAGCCAGCTCTTTGAGAACATTGCTAATCTGTGTCAGTAAGGATTCAGTTTTCCTTTGGTTGTATTGCGTTTCTAAATCTCTAAGTTGTCTATGGAGTTTAGAATAATTAATATTAGCTAATTTCTTTTTGTGTGCTGTCAAGGCTTTTATTTGGCCCCTCAATGTGGCTTTATGGGCCTCCCATAATATAGCTAAAGAGTCTACTGAGCCCTTGTTTATCTTGAAGTATTCTTTTAAATTACCTTCAATCTTAGCGAATGTTTCCTTGTCATGTAGGAGCGTTTCAATGAGACGCCAATGTGGTTATCAGGGAGGAGATTTAAATAGTTCTAGGGTCAGGGTGATTGGAGCATGGTCTGACCAGGTGATCGGCATAATGTCTCATTCATATGGTAAATGAGATTACAATAAATTCATTTTAGCAGAAAATTGGAGGATACAACATTTTAAGCTTATCCATCTAGGCTATGGAAAATTATTTTCAAAAACTTCCTCTAATGGCCCTATTTCATACTGTCCTAAATGTGATGAGACTAATGTGTCACTTTTTTATTATTTATGGTCTTGCCCAAAGATTGATATATATTGGAGGGAAATTTTGGGGTTTTTGAATTATCAATTGAAGATAAGGATTAAATTGTCTCCGTGCTTTGCTTTTTTGCATCTAGATAATGTAGTGTTTCCTTCAGTTCCCAACACAAATTTTATTTCCCCTGAAAATAAATTATTGACAGGTTTTTTTTTCTAGCAGCTTCCAAGAAAGCTTTATTTAATTCTTGGTTACTAAAAGAACCCCCTTCGTTAACAGACGTTATTTCTTTTATGAACCAGCTTAGTTGGCAAGAAGCCTTATTAACCAAAACCAAAGGAAATAATTCCATTGACTCTTTTAAACTGATTTGGTCTCCCTTTTTTGAAGCTTGTCATTCTAATATAGGTGATCAAATAGGACGGTTTCTCCATTTATAAGATGTGCTTTCAGACATTCCAGTCAATGAATGGACATTTTTCTTTATTTCTTTCAATATGTTTACATCCACTGGCTTAGTTAATTTTAGTTAGTTGTTGTCAGTCTCATTAAATGGTATTTAGTTTTTAATAATTTCATGCCATTGTATCAATTATAACTTGTCTTTCATCTGCATAAAATTTGCTGTCATACTGTTATCATTTGTTTAACATGAAAATCAAATAAAATATTTTCTAAAGGCAAAGTGGGCTTGTTGTCCTTGTGGCCTTGTAGCAGGTAAGTAAAGATATTCGGTCGACCAGAGTCCCTCGTCCCTCTACATTGTGTAATAAACCATTAAATACCATCATAAATAACAGTGAATGAATGCAGTAAAAACCATGTTTACATATACTAGGCATTCAAGTAAAAGTTGCAAGTACCAGTGTTTAAACAATAGTATCATTATAAACCACAAACTGTATGGAGTAAATAGAAAGATCAGTAATAAAGGTAAGAAAGAATTAACAAAGTATTATGAACAACCAAAATAAATTTTTTGTTCTCTCCTTCTTGGGTATGACCAATTATGTTGTATTTATATAGAGAAAAAGTGAAAATAAGGCACTGACAATATGTCTAGAGCCTATGAGGGGGAATACAGGCACCTCTGGTGGGGGGAATGATCTATATCCACGTGGGGCCCGTATCAGACCAAAAAAAAGGTAAAAGGAGTGGTGGTGAAGAGGCCTATCCATCCATGGATCCATCTATTGTCATTTGGCGACAAATTAGTTACCCATCTATCCCAAGCTAGTAGCTAGGGCGTGTTGGTTTAGCTATTCACTCATCTCAAGAAGGTGAAGGGCTCAAAGCAAGCCTTGGCAGTGAGGCTTTTCGTTGGACCTTGGTCCATTGGGGCTGGAGCGGCATTGAAGATCCTCTTTGTGGGGAATCCTTGTTTCGTGGTGCTGATTCTTTAGCAGATAGGCCAAGTGCTTAAGTTTTGTCTCCGTGACCTGTTCTCAAGGTTCTCACACATGTCTTGTAAACTATACACTTCCACTTTAAGGGCCGCATTATCCTCTTCAACATACATCAAGCATTGTGCAATATGATCTGTATATGTTTCTAGCTTATCAGTGCGGTCCCCAAGGTCCGTAACATCTCTCTGAATCTCTTTTATTGCTGCATTTACAGCTGCCGACACAGTCTGTGTGATAGTAGAGGTTAATGCGTCTTGCAGTAGTGCTAGCTGGTCAGCTAAGATTTGTGGTGTTACTGGCTGATCATCTGTTTGCTGTGTGGCATTTGGATCTAGTGGGTATTGTTGTGGAGAATCATGCAAGGGGGTGAGTGCAGGAGACATACTCACTGACCGCGTGGGCGATACATACGTGCGCGGAGAGCCTTGAGGTGCGCCATCAGACTCAGCGCCATCTTGGGATCTCGTTTGTGCGCCACGGCCTGGAGTCTTATGCAGAAAAGGCGACATAGTGGTGCGTTGTTCCCGGGTTCCACATCTGCCCATGCCGTTGTGTCGCTTGTAAGTATCCCGAGCTTCGTTTATTTGCTCTGCAGGTTTGTCAGGTTTGTTGGGTTAATTGGGATCCGATGGGAGAGCTCTTAAGATCTGCGTCCGGTCTCCACCATGGCTAAGGACCGCCCCCCCCCCAATCTAGCCTTTCTATTCTTGAGGCTTAATAGTGGCTTGCACCTTGCAGTGCACCCTCTGTATTTACTTTCATACAGTCTTTTCTTTATGGTAGACATGGATATTGATACGCTTACCTCCTGGAGAGTGTTGTTCACTTGTTTGGCTGTTGTGAAGGGGTTTCACTTCACCATGGAAATGATTCATCCACCACTGTTTTCTTCCTTGGATGTGCAGGTCTTTTTGCGTTGCTGAGTTCACCAGTGCTTTCTTTCTTTCTTAGGATGTACCAAACTGTAGATTTTGCCACTTTATTCTGTTTTGCAGCTTAAAGATGGCTTGTTTCACCTGCATGGAGAGCTCCAAGATCTTCCACATGCAAGCAACCCCCCTCAAATCAACTCCAGGGATTTTATCTGCTTCATTTATAATGACATAACAAAGGAATTGCCCACACCTGCCCATGAAATAGCCTTTGAGTCAATTGTCCAATTTCTTTTGAGCCCCTGAAATGAAGAGATTGTGTTAAAAAAAACATTAGTTCCTCACATTTTTATGCAATCTTTTTGTTCAACCCACTGAATTAAAGCTGAAAGTCTGCAGCTCAACTGCATCTGATTTGTTTCATTTAAAATTCATTGTGGTAATGTACAGAACCAAAATTAGAAAAAAAGTTGTCTTTGTCCAAATATTTATGGACCTAACTGTAGTTACTCCTATAAAGTTACTCCTCTGCCTATAAAAGATGCATACCACAGACAACTACTGGTCCCATTGTTAGCCTACAGAATACATTTTTCACAGTTGCCTTGTGTACTCTATTGCAAATGCTTAGTCTGGCTAAGGAAATGAATACCTAGAAACTAGAAGGTAGGCGTGCCATTATTCTATTCCTCATGTAGGTTTTCTGCCTTGTGTTGAGAAAATGGGATATCTATTATTCTGCTGCCAATGCAGTATGGTCCTTTGAATAGGACTGATCGTTTTTAGGAAGCAGCCCTCTCCGATGTGTTTATATCTGTGGTTGGAGGGAGGACAAACACACTGTAGCAGCAATATCAGTATATCCCTATTTATTTGGTTTCAGTTATTGATGTTTTGCTTACAATAAAGAAACCACAATCCCAAGCCAATTTTAGGTGAATAATTAATGCAGGGACAGGAAATCTGCACATAACTTAGTTTCAAATCTTGTGGTGGAGAACCTTTCCAGTTAGTATACTGTATATGAAAAGAGAATGCAGAGATTTAATGCAAATTTCTTTGCAGTTTTTCCCCCGATACTAAATAACTGGAATTATAATTGCAATGTCAAAATACACTTTCATTTATTAATAACACTTTAATAAAATTGTCACTTAGTGAAATGGTTTCTGGGATGATTTTATTTAACTAACAATTGCTACATACCGGAAGCCTTTTTTATTCATCAGCTAACAATAGGGCCATGTGTTTAAAGGAAGAGGAAAAATTGCCTATACCCAGATTACGAGAGTAAGAATAAATTTCATATGTTAAGGGTTCACAGTGCAAAAAAACAGCATAAATTTTTTCTGGGAGTGACTTCTAAAATAACGATGGCAAAGCTGGCGTTTGCATGGCATAAAATTATACACACCTTCATAAATTCACCATTTATTTTACACAGCTTGTTATACTGTTTTTTCAGCAAATTTAGTTTCACACAGCATAATAAATATGCCACGTAGTTTTGTCTTTATGGGAGGTCAGTAATTATTGTTATTCACCGCATGCTGAGAGAGTATGCATTTGTTAAAAAAAATGTTTAGGGTTGGTTGCTCCATTAATTAAGAAGTTGGCATATTTAATACTTTAAAGGGGAACTGAAAATCTAATATAAGATTAATCTCTTAATTTTTTGGAGTGTTTCTAAAATAACCAAGACACTCTTTCCATTCCCCCTTCCAGCATCTGCCTTAGTTCATTCTCTCTTCATGTGGGGGTGGGGAAGCTGGGCCTGATTTGATTGCATTGGGTCTAATTGACTCAATGGCAGTCTTGAATGTAAAAATTCTGAAATCCTCTATCTTAGAATATTGTCGAAACTTTAATTTTAAAATGTAATAATAATCCCATCACCAGAAGCCAATTTCCCAGCTGCCCCTGGTCATGTGACTTGTGCCTGCAGTTTAGGAGAGAAATGCTTTCTGGCAGGCTGCTGTTTTTCCTTCTCAATGTAACTGAATGTGTCTCAGTGGGACATGGGTTTTTACTATTGTGTTGTTTTTAGATCTACCAGGCAGCTGTTATCTTGTGTTAGGGAGCTGTTATCTGGTTACCTTACCATTGTTCTTTTGTTTGGCTGCTGGGGGGGGTAAAAGGGAGGGGTAATACCACTCCAACTTGCAGTACAGCAGTAAAGAGTGATTGAAGTTTATCAGAGCACAAGTCACATGACTTGGGGCAGCTGGGAAATTGACAAAATGTCTAGCCCCATGTCAGATTTCAAAATTGAATATAAAAAAATATGTTTGCTCTTTTGAGAAATGGATTTCAGTGCAGAATTCTGCTGGAGCAGCACTATTAACCGATAATTTTTCCCATGACAGTATCCCTTTAATTATAAAAGATACTGCATAACATTTTAGGAGTTCCTGTAACCAGTTATGAAAGATAAAGTGTAAAGAATCTTTACCACTAGGAGTATACCATTGTACACCAACTGTAAATTCTGCAGGTAGAGTGTCCCTTTAAAATGAATCTATTCAATTAAATTAGCTCCTGAATGTGTTGCAATTTCCGCTTGTGTATATGTTCTGAGTGACTTAAATGTGGTCATTGAAAAGGCATTGTTGTGTAAGCATATTTCTACATGACTTGCATCCTTCTTTGTGCTGAATGGGGTAGTGTTTAAATTAGTGATGAACCGAATCCAGGATTCGGTTTGGGATTCGGCCAGGATTCGGCCTTTTCAGCAGGATTCGGATTCGGCCGTATCCTTCTGACTTTTTGTCACAAAGCAAGGAAGTAAAAAAATGATCACCTTCCCACCCCTAATTTGCATATGCAAATTAGGGTTCGGTATTTGGCCGAATCTTTCACAAAGGATTCGAGGGTTCGGCCAAAACCCAAAATAGTGGATTCGGTGCATCCCTAGTTTAAATACAGTTTACACCAAACTATTAACCACTGGTCAATAAAAGCAGAGACTAAACTATACCTTCAACCAGGTACATAATACCTACGTATTCCCCAGCCCACTTATAGCACCAGGGAGGGAGTCCTTAAAAATTTGCCTGAAGTCCTTAAAATAACAAGTAGCTAGGAGCCGGAAGCAGAACTCTGCCCTTTTAGCTCTTCATGATCCATAATTTTTGCAATCCATTTGTGCAAACAGCTAAATTAATATTGTGAAAGGGTGACACAAGGGTTGCTACATACAGTATATCCATGTTCTAAGTCATTTTATTTCCATGGTGTATAAATTATTTTATAGAGGTTTGAAAGAAACCTCGGGGTCATTAGCTAGTTAGGCTTCCAACTGTAGTTTTAAACTGATTATGCACTCAATTAATGACCCTCCTACAAAATAAGTCCTTATTACATGGAGCATTAGGCAAGCAACCAGGGGTGCTTCGCCAATGAGGCGAGTTGAGGCTGTCGCCTCAGGCGGCAGCGCCCCACTAGTTACCAGGGGCAGCAAAAATGCTGCTCCTGGTACTTTAAGAGCGAATTTCCGGGGGAGGGGGGCAGCAGCAACTGCTGCTGCCTCAGGCGGCGGAGGGGCCAGGATCGCCCCTGCAAGCAACCAATGGTTGTTTTTTAAATCATTGAGAACACAGGACTCAGTATTTTGCAAGTAATAGGTCTACTACCAGGGATCCATGGCTGTTAATGAATTGTTATAAATTGGTTGGATTTTCCATTAAGTATACCTATACATTAAACCCTGGATAATCCCATACATAAAACAAAATAAGGCTAAATGACAAATTGGGGCAAGAAGATGGTGATACAGATGATGGCATGCAATGTTTTTTAGATATTCATGTTACTACTGCATTTCCCCTATGATGAACTGATGTGTACTTAATTTCCACCTAATATAATGAATAGATTATTTGATTAAATGTAAAGCTTGTAATGAATCAATTATCTAATAATCAATTATAATGCGCAGCAACAATAAGTTATTAAATATCCTCCATATGTAACATTTAAATAAGAAAGAGTCCACTCATAACAAAGCGTAGTTTATTAACATAAGCAAACACAATAAAAGCAGTTAGAATACAATATTCTCCAATCTTGTAAATGCAAATTTACACAGTTTTCTAAGTCAGACCAATTGGATACAAAGAGAATGTATTTCAGTCTTAAATGCAGCTCAAACAGCCCAAATTAATGTAGAATATGTGGAAGAAGGGGGTCCAATACACAGCTTAATTCCTCCCACCCTCTTCCACTTACAGTATATACTACATTGATTGACATTGCCATACATCAGTAAAGCTACCCTCTTTATGAAGGTGTGTGTACATAAGTGTACATATTGTTTTATGCCCAAATAACCCTAGCTAATCTGTAGAGAATGGTGCCTGTATTTTATTTTTCCCACCCTGCCCCAAACTTCTCTATGGTGTACTTCCCCTCCTTCCAAGAATGATGCAGCAGGTTACATTGATGGCATCAATATTGTCTTGCAGGGGAAAGATAGTGGTGGTTATGCTTACCTCTCATAACATTTGGGGGCAGATTTACTAAGGGTCTAATTTCAAGGGTTAAAAAACCCTCGAAGTAAAATCCTTCGAATTCGAATATCGATCGATCGATTTTTATTCGATCGTTCGATCGAACGATGAAAAAAAAACTTAGAAAAGTGCTGGGGAAGGTCCCCATAGGCTAACATTGGCCTTTAGTAGCTTTAATCTGGCAAAGTATGAAGTTTTTTTAAAGAGACAGTACTTTGATTATCGAATGGTTGAATGGTCGAATGATTTTTACTTCGAATCGTTCGAATCATTCGATTTGATCGAATTCGATTGATTTTGGCCTTCAGTAGCTTGAATCTGGCAAAGTATGAAGTTGAAGTTTTTTTAAAGAGACAGTACTTTGATTATCGAATGGTTGAATGGTCGAACGATTTTCACGTCGAATCGTTCGAATCATTCGATTCGATCGAATTCGATTGAATTTGACCAATTCGATGGTCAAAGTACTCAAAAAAATACTTCGAAATTCGAATATTTTTTTATTCGAACTATTCACTCGAGCTTGATACTGGAGATGATACTTCTCAGGTCAACATTATAGGTAAAAGTTGCCAATAACAGCAGACAGTACACAACTTATATGTACTGTTTTATATGTACAATATTTGGGCAGTGGGGTGATGCAGCAAAGCCACATTTCACATTAGAAGCTAGAACACATTGTCCGGTAACTGTTTTGGGGTAATTTCTGTTGGTAATTGTATTGGTCTCAACCACTTTTGAAACAATCAAGAGTCTGATTTTCACAAACCTCTAAAAATGAGCTTCACAATAATGCTTGGAGGACTGTATTTATAATACAATAGGTATTCAAGGTTGTGCTTGAAGCTGTTATGTATAGCTAATACTGTAAAGTGTCCTTCATGCTCTGCATTTTATTCTGCATTTATTCTTTTATATTATCAGTGAATTGTATGGCTGTTCTTGTTAATACATGAGTTGGAGGCCTCGCACTACAGTTCTACATAATGTCGGCGAGACATTGTCAGAGAGACCAAACACTGAAGGCCACACCCAAGGAAGTGTTTGGTAGACCTGTGCATATTTTGGAATGAAAATAGCCTATAGTCTACCTTCTACTTGTTTACTAAAATAGTAATATACTAAATTAATAAAATTCAGATATTTTCTCATGCATTGCCTGATTTGCTGTGTTTTGCATAATAGCATTTCCCACAGAAATACATGTGTCTTCATTGAATAAACATTTCCTTTTAAAAAATACGTATATAATAAGTAAAAATAATTCATATATTCATAGTTTTTGAATTCTGTTTTAGTAAACCTGAGTATTCTCATGGAGAGAAGACATTTTCAACTATACATTACATTGTTAGCTCCCACTTCCAAAACTTTAGGACCAAGCACCAGGAATAAAATCCTGTAAAGCTGTAGACACTATATGAAAATGTGGTATTGACTGGCATATAGAAATCCAAACATATACGCTTAACAGGGCTTGTGTTTTAGTCCAATGAGCAACAGCTGGAGACTAAAAGACAGGTTCAAGATCAGTGGTGGTTTATGAATATTTTGTATTTTTAAATTTCACTATTCATGCAGAAGGCATTGTTATCTATCTCAATGTTCGCATTAGCTACCATAACAGTTATTCGCATTATTTGTTTTTATTTTTTGTATGGAATCTACAGAGATGTTTACTATGTTATAGTTAATTGAAAATTGTTAGATAAATAAAGGGTTCTGATTTGGGTGCTATGGTTTGAGCATAAATTATAGAATATTTGTTTGATTTACCTAGTGATAAGGTTTCCAAGAATCATTTCCAAGGCATCGGAGTGTGCTTGTTTTGAGATTAAATAGAAAAGAAGCCAAAGAAACATTTTTAAAAGCATATGTGGCCTATATAATCAACCTTAAGGTAAGCAATAACAAATAGCAGTTACTTGTTATAATATGCATTATGTGGCCTTATAAAATCTCAAGATGTTTTACCATTTGTCTTTAATTAAGTGGACAGGTCAGATAAAATTACATTAGTAGGGCTGTCTATGTTCCTTATAGCTATTCACCTGCTTGTGTATGTTGTATAATAACAAGAAATACTTGCTTATCAATAGTGGATTCTGCAGATTTTATAAAATAATACTGCCTGCTGATAGAAGAAATTACTGCTCCAGCAAGAACTGTGGTTAGCATACTGGAAATGTCACAGCTATGTGACATTATGTTATCATATCATATAATTTGATCCAAAATAACCAGTTACTACTTTAACCCATTGCCCAGTTGTAGGTCCTACTTTATACTCTATATGAGGTCAAGTTTTCTGATTTCTTTATTTTGACCTCTCTAATCCCTCTCACACCCACCCCAGAACAGCTATAACTATGCAACAGTGCTTATAGAACTCTTTGTGGCTCTTACTGGACCACGCAGTTAAATAACCTACAGAGGAAGCAACATAACCAGTTGCTTGCAGTAGAGAGTGCAATTCAGAGCCAAAACCAATATTAGCTATTATAATGCAAGTGCAAACACAATGGGATGAACTATTTTAATTTTACTACTAGAGCACTTGATTATTCCAGTCTTAAACGTGACAAAAATGTAATGGTTTGTAAAAAAAAAAATATGACATATTTGCTAAAGAGTCTTATGCTAGCTCTATGAAACAAACTTTAGTATTTTCATTGTTGGTCTTTCAATATACAGTATGGTGCGTTGTTTTGGGGGGCTATGCAGATGGATGCTTCACAGTGCTCAGAAAACTCTCCTTTTTATCCCTTTAGTTTAACTTCCATGTAAAAAAAAACAAACAGAATCTTTTTGAGATTTAAAGGTCAAATCGAACAAAACAAAAGTTATTTGGAACTACAAAGATTGCAGTACATGTTGTAAAGTAATAATCAAGCTAGTTAAACAAGGATACATTCTGTATCAGCTTTGGTAATTGAAACAGTTGGGCAGACAATTCTGGCAGCTTTATAATGTCTAATTTATTTGCAGCATTCTACAGAAATAAATTCTAACTATTCCTTTTGCCTCTCTTACCTTAACTAAACACAAAAATATAGACTACTTCTGATCTCAGTTGTACATTTGAAAATCGTTATACCTGGTACAGGTATAGGATCTGTTATCCAGAATGCTTGGGACCTGGGGTTTTCCGGATATAGGATTTTTCTGTAATTTCACTTTAATCTACTAAAAAATCATTTAAACCTTAACTAAACACAATAGGATTGTTTTGCCTCCAATAAGGATTAATTATATCTTAGTTTTGGTCAAGTACAAGGTACCGTTTCATTACTATAGAGAAAAAGGAAATAATTTTTTTTAAAAAAAAAATTTAATTACTTGATTATTATGAAGTCTATGGGAAAAAGCCTTTCCATAATTTGGAGCTTTCTGGATAACTGGTTTCCGAATAATGGCTCCTACTGTAAACTTGAAGTTTATTTAAGAAACCAGCATTTAATCTTTGAAGATTTTGAGCCATATGCTCTATTGGCCCCCTACCCATAAAGTGGATCACTGTACCAGAGGCCACCCCTTTAGACTAGAAGAAAAGAACTTTCATTTGAAGCAAAGTAGGGGGTTCTTCACAGTCAGGACAGTGAGGTTGTGGAATGCACTGCCGGGTGATGTTGTGATGGCTGATTCAGTTAATGCCTTTAAGAATGGCTTGGATGATTTTTTGGACAGACATAATATCAAAGGCTATTGTGATACTAAGCTCTATAGTTAGTATAGGTATGGGTATATAGAATTTAATTAAAAGTAGGGAGGGGTGTGTATGGATGCTGGGTTTTCATTTGGAGGGGTTGAACTTGATGGACTTTGTCTTTTTTCAACCCAATTTAACTATGTAATATACCCTTTAGCGTTGGGTTGTTGTGTTTCTGTCATTAGCAACTGGAAATGTCTAAGACTATGTGAACTACAAATTCATGGATGAACTATCTTTACTTTGTATGTATATGGACACACCAGATGTTTGGAAAACGTGTAAATATGCACATGACGTACATATACTATACAATATAATTGTTTTTCTGTATATATTGAATTGATGAGTGCAACAGGTCCAATAGACACTTGCCAGGAGAGGTACTTGGGAGTTAAGGGCAGCTCCAAAATCAACAAGACATTGTTTGGGATATTGTTTACTGTGGACTACTTGAGAATTAAAAAAAATGTCTGTGTGCTGGATTTTAGGGTAACAACGGTATTGTTATTGGGATGGTGTTTCCCGTGGGCTATTGTTTGTACGAGTTTGCAGTATTGTGTTATGCCTTGTCTTTCATCATTGCTTACCAGGTGGTAAGGTATTAATCAAGAATGAGTTAAAATGTTATTTAAGATTTTATAATCAAATTATAGACATTATTTATTGTTGGAAACCAGATGTCACATGCACTGTAGCAAAAACAAGGAGCAAGAATATTTCAAGCAGTTGATATATATGAGAAAATATGTGCTACCATAAGATAATTATACACCTACATAAATTTCACGGGAAACCAGCACATTTCTAATGAATGAAAAGTTTCAATATAAAGTAAAATGATGAATCATTCAGACCTTTTATTTTCAGAAATCTCAGCTCAAGGTCATTAGATGTGCTTTATGGTCTCATGCTTCTCTAAGGGATCAAGCTCTCAATCAGATGCCACAGGGGAAAAAAATCTAAGCAGGTTCTTAATATGGATCAAGTAACTTCAAGTTGAGTAGCTTTAATGTACTTGCTGCATGTAGTACAAATATGTATAAAACAGCCTATTTTTTTCCTTTAACTTTTAAAGGTTGTACAAAAGGGATTTTTGACTATTTATATGCAAAGATATTTATAACTTCCTACCCAATGATGCTGGTTGTAACCAACGTAGTCTCTTGTATAGCTTGGTTTAAAGTTTTAAATGAAATGTGGCTGCATACGGAGGGGATCGGGGGAGGGAGGTTCGTACCAAGTTGCTTTAGAAGGTTCTGCAGTGACACAACAACCCACATAGTTTATGCTACTTTTGTGCACTTGACATTCATATAATATACATATGTGAATCTGTATATAGTATTGATGAGCGATAATGAAATCTGTATTTACATTTCTGGAATATAAGGGCTATGTTTTATGTGATATGTAGGCTCTGTATTTGTACTACTACAATAAATATATGGAGTTTGCCCATCACTATTAGTGAGCTTTATTAGTGAGTGCTGGTGAAATTGCTTGAAGTGGCCACTTATTAAAATTGTCCAAGGAAGCAAAATAAAGACAAAAGAGATCCTCTATTGTCCTAGACATAAGCCCACTCTAAAAGAAATGTAGCATGAGCTTCAAATAGTTAAAAAAATATATTTAACATTTAGAACTTTTATACATAATATCACTTTAAAATATAAAAAGAAAAGGCCAAAGTTTTGTGACTTTTTGGCACACAGGATATGATGTCACTGACCTAAGATTGTTGAGGATGTAGCTTCATATTACCAGATATTACCTGGCGAAGCAGACTCTGTTGAAAAGGGGAACGCTGAGGGTAACGATCATTCGCCGGAGCATAAATTCGCCTGGCGAAACGTCGTGAAACTTCGTTAGCACTGAGCTCTTTCACTAGTGAATTGTCCTCTACGCCTTTTAGTAAATTTGTGATGTCCCTGTGAATTGCCGTTTGGAGAATTTTTGCTAGCGACTGCCACTGTGCCAAATAGTAAATTTGCCCCTATGTATTTTAGGCTGCACCAAGATATTAGTTGATTGAGTCATTATAATTCTTGATAAAAATGTTTAATCATAAAATTATTTTGCAGCAAAGCTTGGTAAATTACTTTAGTGTCCATACAAGTCCTTTTTTTTGTAATGCTAATTTTGTATTTTTATACCTTTCCCATTTAAATCCAGACAAACTCATTCTCTTTTAGCAACCTTTATTATCTTCACCATTCTCTTCACCTAGCAACCTAACAGTCAGTGCACCTCATTTCAACCTCATAGGTTTTATCTGCCTATTATATCTCTCCATTATTTTGTTCTCCTCCTGACTTTTCTAATTCCTACTGATGTCATGGTTTTTGTTCTCTTTGTTTATGTTGCATATATCTCTCTGGTTTATTTTACACTTTAAACTCTGTGATCCAATTTTTGTGATAATATATTCTAAGCAAGGACAACATTGAAGGCCAACCTGTCACATATTTTTGCTGTCACTCTAGTAATAATATTTGCATTTTATGTTGTTATAAATTAATTTTGTCTTCAAATTATGTCTGTTCCAAGCATGCTTGTCTGACTGTATTCCCATAAGGATGAAAATCCTCTTGGGGTGTAAGGGTTAAGCACAGTTAGCTTAAAAGGGGGGGGGTGAACAATTCTGGGAGAAACTAAAGCATATCCTTTTAACAGGGATAGGTGCTGAGCAGCTGCTAGAAACACGGTTTTCAAAGATCTAATGGGATTTCAAGAACAATTTCTGGAAAGTTCTTTTTTTGCTTGGCAGGACAAGTTAGTGAAAATGAAAGAAATTTGTTTAGTGGGCCTAATTCTCCTCTCCCAGCAAACTGCATCTTCCTGGGGCTGCAATAGTAAGTCACCCTGAAGTGGGAGGGACAGAACGCAGGCAGCAGAAATCCAGTCTATCTTTTGCTGTCTTCACCAAGTAGACAAAATATGGGCTGAAAGCCTGCATTGTTCTTCCTGCAAAGTCTGAATAAGAGTGTACAGAACCCTAAAGCATATTATATTTGTGTGACCAGGAAACGGAGGGTTGGAATATGGACTTCCCATGAGTCATAAAGTGAAAAGATGGACTGAAATGTGAGGAAATTGCTATTTTCAATAGATCATAAAGCATTAAGGGCCTAATAATTAACAGTGGTGTCACTTTGCAGAGACATGGGCTGAACACAATGATCAGAGACTGTAAAAAGTGTAAGAAATGGCTCTGAATTACCATCAGATGCAGCGCAAGTGAGTCAGGGCAATGCCCCCTTGTGATCGAAACGACACTGAATTCAAGCTGAAAAATGCTGTGTTGTGGGAAAAACCCACAAAGTTTACACTGTGCTTTCAGACGTAAATGGCCCATCATTTTGTTTGAAAACTCAACAGTAACTATGTTGATAAGTGGTACTATCTAAAAGGTCACATTGGACATTGATTGGATATACTGTAGGTTCTGATATAAGCATGGAGACAGAAACGTGTCATTTTGAACATATTTGATACAATATATATTGTTTATCCATAACAAAGTTAGATATTTGGTATAATGTGTGCATGGTTAGTGATATTTTATATAGCTAAAATAAAACAATATCAGGTTACAAGTGTTAGATCACTCACCATACTTCAGTATTATAAATGAGAATGAATCCTCCTCATATACTATGCATCAGAAACTAAAATCTGATAATTAAGAATGAAAGTTGGATCATTCATCCTTTGATTTATCATTAAGAATCTGTGTTCCCAGGATGTTTACATCATAATTATCATAGACAACCAAGATAGTGATAAACCCTTTTAAACCTTTTCAGAAGGCCCACTATATTTTCTAGGAGTTAGTTACAGACGGAGTCCCAAACCCAGAACTAGGGCCAAGGTCCCGGTCACACATCACTCTTCCACCTATAACAACCACCTTTTGCTTCGGGAGGAGCCCGCTGCTACTCAAGTGCCACCAGGTCTTATCATGAGAGGACCAGATAGAGCGTTCTGAGCAGGCAAGGGAACTGAACACAGTAACTGGAATGGAGAACAAGAAGCATAGTAGAGGGACCGGCCAGGTGGATACCAATCATGAGAGGCAGTACAGATTCAAAAGACGAGACAGTAGTTGAGGTCAAAAGCCAAGTCAAACACACCAATATCACAGTACAATGCAGAATCCAAGTGAGTAGTCAGTACACAAGCAAGGGTCAGGAAAGCCAGTGAACTAGACAAGGTCAGGGACAGGCAGGGTCAGGAACAAATCAGAAATCTCACCCAGGAACTCTAAAAATAGACCTTACCTTGGGCAACGTGAAAAGGGACATGGCACCTTTAAACATTTGAACACGATGACGTCAGACACACTCCTGTCAAACCTGGAAGCAGCATGAGCACACGTCATTCAGTATTCGGCATGTGACGAGGGAGGACGCAGTGGGGCATCACCGTCGCACCCCCACAAGACCGCCAGGTAAACTCTCATAGTTTGAGTCCCAGGAAGATTAGGTATCCTCAAAGTCCAGCAAATCTTAGGCTTTCCTCTGCCTGATCAAAATTCTTTTCTTTAAAACCGGGTTGCTGTGTTACTCCAGGAACAAAGTTTCACGAGGACGGGGAAAACAGAAAAGATTATATAGTGTAGTATCTCAGTGTAAAAGTATCTCACCCTTTGTGAGTTAAGTGCCTTAATTATTTAACACCTTGTGAAAAAACACTCCACACCTCTCAATTAACCTCTGGCATGCACGTGTTACACAGACCTCAATATCTATACGTGTTGCCTATTTATAGTGTGGTTACATTTAACACATACTCCAATTGTCCAAAGTCCCCAAATGCAAAACTTCTTTAGACACGTAACTTGTGAATGGGTAAAAGGGAAAAATAGTATCAAACCGCTGAATTCCGAATGTCTCCAGTGGTATAGAATACTCACAAGACGTGAGTTGAAATAGGCATAAATAAATGCGAGCTCCTTTCCGTACTTGAACTCCTCCTTCGTTACTTGGGTGAAGAGAAAAACAGCGTGTGCAAAACGCTTAAAATTTTTTTAATAAATAAATAATAAAACACACAAACAAGTTCTTGATAAATTGCATAAAAAGTTTCAGTGTAAGTCCCCAATGTCGCTATGGCTCCCCGGCGTCCCTCAGAGCTCAATCCGTCTTGCCAAAGGGTGCTTCTGCAACTCACAAGTGTGGTCTCGCTAACGGGTTTCGCCTGAAAGGCTCAACTAAAGCACTTAACTCACAAAGGGTGAGATACTTTTACACTGAGATACTACACTATATAATCTTTTCTGTTTTCCCCGTCCTCGTAAAACTTTGTTTCTGGAGTAACACAGCAATCCGGTTTCAAAGAAAAGAATTGCTTTCCAGCTCCCTACTTACATCAGTTTTATGAGCAGTTTTTCCTGGAACCCATATGATTTTTGAGAATCAACAAGGTGACCCACAAATTAGCTTAGGATAAGAATCAGTGCTTTTGCTGAATTTAGTAGGATTGTGAAGACCCACCCTAAACAGCATGGATCTCATTTTTGAATCTCAATGGGCTAAGTATGACCAACCTAAATTTACTACTTTCCTATTGTTTTGTGTTTACTGTACTGTACCTCTTGTACTTGTACATATACATATATACAAGTACATTTTATAACTGTTATTATTATTATTATTAAGGTTGTTTTATTATCCAGCCTAATGTAGGTCTGCCTATGCATTTCTAGCTGCATTGTTACTATAGTGTATCTTGGATTAAGTGGAATAGTTCAAATAATTAATTTTAAATTCCTGGCTGTCTATTGCATGTTGCTCCATTACATTTTTCAGGACAAACAGTAAGGCTAAGGCACACTAATATATCAAGGACTCCCTTGCAATAAAATAAATTCCTGTTCCTCAGACTGTGCAGTTAATCTGATATATGGGTGACAGTGTGTGACCTTGACGGTAGGTACAAGACAAAAGCTGGCCTTGTTTTGGGGGTATTTACAGTACACATAAATTAGTCAATTTGTGGACAAGGTTATGACTAAGCACCACCATAAATTTATACTGAGTAGAACTAAAGAGGTCAGATTCTGGAAATGGACTGCTCGATGATTGAATATCTAAGCCCAAAAGCAACACGCATAGTTTTTCAGTTCTGATGCTAATCTCAGAAACCCTACAGTGACATAGTGGTATACAAAGGGTTCACAAAGGTTCCCAGCAATTCATTCCTTCAGGAAAGCATATCCCTGCTATCGCACATGCAGATGCTTGACAGTTCCTTGTTTTTCACAGACACCATTAACTTTAATGTGCTGCTAATGCAAAGAAAACACAGTTAATGTGCTTTTTTATTTCATAATATTCTAGCATGAAAGCTTGTCCAGAATCAGCTTTAACGAGCCTTTTAGATCATTTGAGAATTGCTGATTGAAGGGAAATTTGCCTCACTTATTTGTATTGTTTCATTGCTGGTATTAGCTCCCTTTTATAGGTACTCTCCAGTAATACTGTTATTATCAGGTTGTTGGTTGCTAAATAAATCTGTATAGTCCTGTAAAGATATAGGTTATGTTATATAATATCATACACAGAGAAGGCACTGCTAGCATGACTTAGAATGTGTCTGTGTATTGCACTGACCAACATACATTTTGTAAAGAAACAGAAACAAAGACTTTCCTGAAATATATTCTACTGATTCCGGAGCCAATGCCATAAAAGGGTTGTTAGAAGTCATTATTCAATTACAACTTTCCGCCATGCTATGATCACCTGCAGCTAATCCGAGAATGAAGGCTATGGGATATGTGTTGCTTTGATCACGACTTTTTCAGGTCAGAAGGAACATGGCATTAAGCTCAAATAGTTATTAACAAATAGCTTTTTAGGATCTTTGTACACACCACATTTGGGGCTGTACTAACTGCATGGGAGTTCATAAACTGGCAATTTGAGTGTTTGATCTTGAGAAGAGTCCTTGAGACTTCAAAACATGTTGTGATGAATACAGCTACTTTTGTAGCATAGTGCTGTGTTTTCTATGTGCTTCCGTCCTCTCAAACCATGCTTATCTTACATGTGATATGTTATATCATCCTGCAGCCTCTGCTTGTGCAGATTCAATATCTATAGTTTTGATTGACTAATGCTTAACCTCCATTCCTGTGATCCTGATGTATTGTTTATGGTTTGTACAATTCTTATTTATCTATTTGGGAACAATAAATATGTTCCGCTTACATTTTTAACCCTAAAGAGGTCTGTAGACAAGGTCAGTTGCCATTCTGGAGTAAAGCAAATAAGCCCAAAAGCTGAACAGACCAGGCTACCTGCAAGGTTATAGTTATTCAAAATACAAATGACTATTTCCTATAGCATAGGTAAGGAGAGAGGACACATGAGTAGTGTTCAATCACTCCTTTAAAGTTCTGATGGCATTCTGCAGGAAATGGTTGTTGGTTATGGTCTGCAACAAAATTGTTGCTCTAGCTACATATGGAGCTCCTATATACTGCATGGCTTTTAGGGATGTGAAAGAGTTACATTTTCATACTTCTGCATTAGTTTAATGCAGTCTGAAAAATTTCCTCAAAAAGACCAAAGGGTTACAACAATGAATTGAATGTGGAAAATGAAATTTTGAATAATACAAATGGAAATAAAGATAATAAAACAATACAGACAAAATAAAAGACGAGGAATAGCGGGGGTCATATGAATACAATAAGGAAGGAAATAAATATTCTGTCAGGACAGAAACAGTTGTGACTAGATGCCAAGTTCTCAGGGTCCACAATAGTTTTCATTTTAATTTGTAATTACATTTCGCAGCTTGTAACTTTCTGCAAATGGAATGTGCTACAAGCAGATAAGTCATAAAGAATATGTAAAATATGAAGGGGCAGCTGGCATACAACTGCTGAACAGAAGGTAGGCAATATGAAAGTAACAATGCCAATGTGCACCCTCCCCTCAGAATGTAATTTGCAGGAATGTTGAAGAAATGGAGAGTATCTAGTAGAGATAAGTCAAAAGCAACTGGACTAAGTTCTTTTGAAAAAGTTTTGGTGATACCCCGATATTGTAAACCCTATCTTTAATACAGCCAATATCTGTTCACAGGAAGTAGTGCCCCATCCCCCTAAAGATTACAAAGTCATGCAACTCCACTTTTATCTTGTTCCTTTGTGAAGTGAGGGTTTCTGAGGCATGAAGTCCCTCTGCATACCATAGTGGGCGGGGCATTCATTCTCTGGAAAGCAGAGGGTGGGGTTGAATTACATTACGGGGCACATTTATCAAGGACCGGAGTGAAAATTCAAATAAAAAAAATTAGCATTTTCAGCTATTTTTTGTGTACTTCGACAAGGGAATAGTGCAAATTTGATTCGAATTTTAAAAATTAAAGATCTAAATTTATCATGTACTGTCTCTTTAAAAATTCGACTTCGATCATTCACCATCTAACACCTGCCAAATTGCTGTTTTAGCCTGTGGGGGACCTTCTAGAACCTATTTGGAGTCAATTGGTGGACTTTTTTTTTTTAGAAAAAACTTCTAATCAAATTCGATCGAATACGATGTTACTTCGATTTGTATGATTCGAATGCAAACAAAAAGGGCCTATTCACCTAAAAATAAAAATATTTTTTTTACAAATTTCGGTTGGTCTTTTTTATTCGAATTTCGAAGTTTCGAAATTCCACCCTTGATAAATCTGCCCCTATGTGTCTAAAGGTGACCATACACAGAGAGATCCGCTCATTTGGCAATGTTGCGAAACGAGCGGATCTCTCCCCGATATGCCCACCTTGAGGTGGGCAATATCGGGCTGATCCGATCGTGGGCCCTAGGGCCCAACGATTGGATCCTAACGATGGGTAACGGGTGGTCGGATCGCGGGACCGCATCAACGACGGGATCTTTAATCCCGTCCCATCGACATCTGGCCGACTTTCGGCCACATATCGAATGGGGAAGCCCGTCGGAGGGCCCCATACACAGGCCAATAAGCTGCCAACAGACCGAGTCGGCAGCTTATTGGCCTGTGTATGGTCACATAAAGGGATGTTGGGAAACAATGGGTTCATTTCAATCTGTGTAATTAGGTTTGACTGTGTTGAAAAATACAGACAGTGTTTATGCTCCTTTTCTGAATGAACTCCTGTTAACATGGGCGGGTATATTTTCCCTTAAATGACTGGGGCCCAAAACTGCATACTCAAGGCGAGCCCTTACTAGGAAGCTATTTAAAAATGCAAAATTGTGATCTCATGCAGCAAGTCAATATTTTATTACATACAATAACCTTTTTAGCTTTAGTAGCCACTGACTTTCAATTTAAAGTCTGTTATACACTGTAACCCACAAACTTGTTTTATCAAAAGAGAAAGCCCACAACACAGCCCCCTATTTGCCTTGCATTTATCAACTCTCTAACCTCATATGAGGTAATGCAGATCTACCCAGCCCTTCAATTTATTGTTACTGCTCTGCAGTTGAAAGTGACAAAATCCTGCATGGAACTTATAGAGGCCAGTTTAATAAAGGTCAAATTTTAGTGGTTTTAGAACTTGATTGGGAGAATGTAATAAAAGTTGGTAACTGAAATCTTTTGTGAACCTGGAAACTGTTTAGCGACCTCTTCCGACAGTGGAAGAAGGTTTGCAAATGTTATAGTTTGTACCAGTGCGCAATGAATGTAATAAAAGTTCTTACTGAAAAAGTTGTTATGTTTGCTCCAGAAGTTTACGACACCTTCAAGCACTACTTAAAAGTGCACAATTAAAATTCACAATGTGAAATTAAAATTAGCAATCCAATAACAGTTTAAGGAAGGAGTATTACATTGCAAAATGTGACTTTTTATTCTTATTTGTAACAATTGTTTTTCTGTTAGCGACTTTTATTACATTTACCCATATTTCTCTAAAATCACTAATACCATGAAAGTTGTTAAAAGATTCGCATATAAAAAGTGTGAACATAAAAATAACACTGAGCTATCAAAAAATATGAATTTTTCGATCATTAATGTGCTTTTGGTAAAATCATAAAAATGCAACATTTCAATTTGTGTATTGGCGTCTATTATTTCCCAGTTTCCCCCTAAGTAATGAAAAGCTCCTTCTCTTGTTTTTGTCTTGTTAAAATGTTATTTGAATTTCTTTTTTCACAAATCATTGCATGACCTAAAGGGATAAGATTCTTAGGCAAGGATTAGTTGATGAACTGTGTGGATTCAAAATAAGTTATGTTGAATTGTGTAAAGTTACAATAACCTGTGAAATCAATTAACAGATATTCCTTGCTGGTTATAGCTGTTAATGGCTATAACTTTTAGTGAGTAGATTTCCACCACTGGTTACCAAAATACATTGAATAATTAGATGAAGCAACCAGTAACTAAAATTCATTCTGTGACAAAAAAATATATTTTCATGGCACAAAATGAATTTCAAAGTCACAGAATTATTCCTGGGAAATCATAGATCATTTTGTAATAAAAAATCATACCCTTACAGTTTATTTACATACATTAAAATACATTTTTCTTCTATTGCAAACAAAACTTTGCACTAAAGTCTTCTATGAGACAGAATAAAGTGGGATATTCAGTGCTCCAATATTTGTGTCACTTTACATGACCTTTTGCAGGGACAAAAATGCAGCAACAGAAAAAAGGGACTCCGGTAAAGACAAACTTATATTTATTTATTCCGTTCACTTTTGTTGCATAATTAAAAAAAAATTCTTTGCCTATATGTATTACTCACACCACCTGATTTACCAAACAAGTGCAAGATTTGTAGCCAAATCAACCACAAGTTGCATTACATAGAATTTTTGTAGCGAGCGCAGTTTCACTGCTGGTCAAGAACACAGTGAATTGAACCAGTATTTTGCACTTTGCCCTCAGTGACAGTTTAATAAATTAACCCACATTTTGATGTAATGTTTATTTTAACTTTACTCCATATCCAGCTTAATTGCAGTTTGTATGTATGCCATTGTTCTAGGAAATAAACCTGTACCATATTGTGAGTAGGATGTCTGGTTATCATTTTAGGAAAAAGTCAAATAGAAATCCATGATGTAGTTCTCAGCAGTCTGCATCCATCTTAAGCGGTAAGATAACATTGTTTTAATTGCACAAGAGGGTCCCTTTACTTTTTTCTCAAGCAGGCTACTGATGATTAATCATAATCCTAGATGAAAAAGGTGTTTTCTGGATCATACATACCACTGCTACTGCTGAATTGTGGATGCCAAGGCTCATTGCATCTTTAATCATGTTTAAACTCATTGTGTCTGCTTATATTTGGCAAGTGCGCTAATGAAAGGGGCTTTCAAATGTACTTTTCTGGGTTGGAGAAAAGCTATTGGGAAAGCATAAATGTGGTTTGATTTTACTCCAGACCGGACCGGTAACCCATAGCAACCAAGCAGCAATTAGTTTGGTCAGTCAAGTGTAATAAAACTAATGACAGCAAAATTAGGATTTGTTGCTATGGGTTATCCACAGAAGTTGCATGTGTCAGAAAATAAGCTACCGTATATACTCGAGTATAAGCCGACCTGAGTATAAGCCGAGGTACCTAATTTTACCGACGAAAACTGGGAAAACTTATTGACTCGAGTATTAGACTAGACACAACTACAGCCCTGTCTCCCAGCAGCGCACATTCCGCCAAAGCGACCCCCCCCCCAGCGATCAACCGGACTTCTTTGCAAAGTTGATGGTGACAGAGAATTGCTAAACGGATTACTATGTGCATTGTCCCACTGTCCCACTACCATGTGCAGAGGGTGCTGTGTGATATTGCCATCACTGTTAATCTTTCGTATAACCAACACAGGGCGCTGTGTGATATTGCCATCACTGTAAATCCTTCATATAACCATCAGAGGGTGCTGTGTGACATTGCAGTCACTGTTATTCTTTCATATAACCAACAGAGGGCACTGTGTGATATTGCAGTCACTGTTATTCTTTCATATAACCAACAGAGGGCGCACTGTTATTCTTTCATATAACCAACAGATGGCGCTGTGTGATATTGCAGTCACTGTTATTCTTTCATATAACCAACAGAGGGCGCTGTGTACTATTGCAGTCTCTTCCCAAGCGAACTGTTGGTATAGGAATGATTAAAAGTGACTGCAATCTCAGCTACTGCCTACTGACTCGAGTATAAGCCGAGGTAGACTTTTTCAGCACATTTTGGATGCTGAAAAACTCGGCTTATACTCAAGTATATACGGTAACCTTGATTTTAGATGATTTTAATGATTTTAGATTATTTAAATTCTGTGAACATGTTGGTATGAATTAAAATATATAAACAAGTCACTTTAGTTTCAGTTTGCTCTGAGTCATTGAGTGTGAAAACAGATGATACTATTAGGGGAATGTAATTAAAGTTGCAAAGCGCAAAACAATTTGCGACGATAAGACTAAAAAGCGACATCTCGCAATGTAAAATTGTTGCTTAAACTGTTCTTGCATTGCGCATTGTAATTGCGCACTTTTAAGACGTGCTTGAAGGTGACGTAATCTTTTGGAGCAAACATAGCGACTTTTTCAGTAAGAAGTTTTATTACATTGCCTGCCCATTGTCACAAACTATAAAATTCGCAAACGGTCTTCCACTGTCGGAAATGGTCAGCAAACAGTTTCCATGTTTGCAAAAGCTATATTAAATTTGTGCAAAGCAAAATTTGTTCACGCAAAGGCATAACTATTCGCATTGCAAATAGTTTTTCTGTTAGCGATTTATATTACATTCCCCCTTACATCTGCCCCCTTTTTTATTGTGTGTAGAAGGCCATAGCTATTGTGTCCCCATTAAAGATGGTCATGGACCAGCTGCCCAACTGTTTATCAGTGGGGTAAAATGGTTGAGTGTGGTACTAGGGAGGGATGAGATCTGCTGTTAAACTTTGCCGTTGTGATTTTATAATGAAGGATGTGGTGCACCATTAATCCCCGGCGTGAAAACTAAATATTTATAAAACCATTCCAGGATATGGATTTATGAACGAAACAAAACTCAGATTAAGTTGGTGTATAGTAAAGAAAATGAGTAAAAATGTGTTTTTTGACTTCATTCTAAATAATGGGATTTTTAAAAATAAATGAAAAGTTTACTCATTAATAATAGTATAGAATAAGTTCACACTATACCTTATACCAACAATTAGATAGATAAGGCCTATAATTGTTACGTGATACCTTCTGTATAGCCCAAAAATAAGTAAACAGTTATTACCGTATGTGTCTTAATCATATACCCTTCAGCTAAGATTAAAGGAAAACTATACCCTCAAAGCATTCAAAGAATTCAAAGCAACAGATAGTTTACATCATATTAAGTGAAACATTAAAGAATCTTTCCAAACTGAAATATATATTTAAGTAAATATTCCCTTTTCCCTTGAGTCTCCATTTTCTGGTATTCTCTGTGCTGCCTCAGAGATCACCTAATCAGAAATAATGCAGCTCAACTGCAGCATGAAGAAGTTTGGAGGTAAAGAAAACAGATCTTTATCCATTAAAGGGGAACCGTCACCCCAAAAAATTGTTCAAAATCCTATTTTATCACATTAGTCAAGCAAAATAAACTTTAATTACAATATATAAATTATTTGAATCTTGATTCCTTCAGTATGGGAATTCAAAATTATAGCAAGCAGGCAGGAGCCATTTTGTGGGCACTGTTATTAAGGCAATCCACACATCATCTTAGAAATCTTGTTTGTGCACCAGAATGGGGGACCCGATATCCATCCCCATGCCCTGGCTACACAATTAAATGGTGAAGAGAACGAGGGAATGTAGGGAGAGCAGTGACATCTAGGAAGTGCTGAATGGAAAGTGAAAGTAACGGTCTGCCCCGCCTCTATGCCTAAGGCATAGAGGAGTGGCAGACAATATTTGATTGACAGATGAGATTTTTAAATGAGCTAAACAGCTATGATAATAAATAGCTTACAACAGCTTAAATAAAAAATAGAAATTAGATTTCATGTTTAATTAGAAAAGGATTTTTATTATACAGATTTTTGTGTCTGGGTGACAGGTCCACTTTAATTGACTCATGTGACCTAACATGTATGGTTTGTTTGTGTGCACCGTGAAATGTAGGATCCCAGGGGGGGCCCTTATTTCTTAAAATGACAATTTTCTATTTAGGATTACCCAATGGCACATACTACTTAAAAAGTATATTATTATGGAAAGGGGTTATTTACATGAAGCAGGGTTTTACATTTAAGCTGGTTTATGCAATATATTTTTATGAGACCTACATTGTTTGGAGGTATAGTTTTCCTTTTATCTTGGGCAACAAAATGTCCTGTGTGTTAGCAGTGCTGGTATGGAGGTACCTTCCTGTACAAACCGGTAAATATAATTAGTATAAGTACTTGGTTTCCTTTCATAGCAGATGTATTAGAGCTCACTCAAATAACTAAATCCAGTACAAACTAAATCAAACAAAAATAACTGCCTTTTGCACAAATCCTGCACATAGAGAGACATGTCTGGTGATTTTAATTGAATGAGCTCTAATACATCATATAGGCATAATGACCCCCCTATAAGATATATTGTATCCAACTGCTAATGAATATCTGACACCCAACTTGTGCATAAAGAGCAAATGAAGAGAAACAGATGCTGAAAGAGGGATAGTGAAGATAAACTTGATTATTTCAGAAACGGTACAGAATTTTTTTATTGATTTATATTTAGAAAACTTCTCATTTCAGAATGCTGAAGCTTATATTAAATTTTCATTTACACGATAGTTCCACTTTAAATTTGGGTGGGAGAGAGGTCTTGTAAGTTGATAAGCAATATTTAATCTACCAGCATGTTGGCATGTCAGGTATTTTGTACCCTTCATGGTATAAAAAAGAAGTGTGTAGACATATTAGTTCACTTGGAACATTCCGATGAAAAAAGGTGGATAGTACAGGGAGCCTGGAATAAGCAAGATTTCAATGAAGAGATCCCTGGAGTAAGATCAGTAGGAGCTGAGAAGAGAGATCCCATGGATGGGGGCTAGCTAGCAGTAAGCCTATGTTTAAAAACACACAAAAGGGGGGTTGTGGGAGGACTCCAAAGTTATGTAAAATATGTACAGCATGTACAATAGAAATGCGACTGATCTGGCCAAATTAGCTACAAATATACAAAAGAGATTGGGTTTGATCAATGCACATTCCCTTGTCTCCAGTTTCACTAGTCATTAAGTATCTATGCAAGCGCATGTCTTTTACAAAAACAGGGGGTTTTCATAACATAGTTGCGTTCATAAAACTGACAAGCCACCATACCACGTCAAGGTAAACTTTGTTTAGATTCAGGGAGTGGTAGAAACCCTTGGAGTTTTTTCAGTCTGTAAATAATAGATTTGCATGTTAATAGTATGACATATGTATCACAACTGCTTTAGAATCATTAGCACACAGAATACAGTGTAAATGAAGTAATGCAATCCATTAAGTTTCAGGTAAGACTGTGCTAGAATCACACAACTGTGAATATTAATACAGAAATATGGCTAATAGTTTTTCAGAACTGAAAATGAAATCATGTTTTCTGAATGCAGCATTCATTCACTAAACCATTCACATACCTTTCAGGCTGAATAGTTATTTCTTTATAATATATTTTTTTATAGCTGACTTGGCAAGCTTATTGACGCTGGGTAACTCTAGCACTAACATCTTTGAACCATCTCTGAATTGATGCAGCGCAGTTATAGAATAGGGCACACATAATGCTTGCACCATTTAAACTTTGAAATGCAATTGCATTTGATTTGCACAGCTTCCCCTGGTAACTCTATTACTGATGGAATTCTGGGGGAAAATGCTGCATTGTGGGCAAAAACATAGCGAATACACTCTGCACTTTTTTCACTTTACTTGTTACTACAGTGGCAAATTACCTTTTATATTCCGTGTTAGCCTGATGTGGATAACTGCCATTCTCACTATGTTGCCCCCTCCCAGTTAATTTAGAATTGTGGTTCTCTAGCTATGTTGATAATTGCGCATTCCAGAATTTTGTGATTTTTTTGGGAGGCGGTGCATTGCCAAGCACTTCATACAGTATTTCAAAAAGCGGATCCAACGATAATTGTTCACTTTTGACCATAATTAAACATCAGCATACAAATCTTCTCTCCATAAACAGAGCACCAGAGTGAGATTGATTTGGCCAATCTTATCAAAGCCGCAGCAGTGTGTACAAATTTTTATTTTTCCATTGACTAACATTGTGCTGTAATCTCAGACAGCATTCATTACAATATCTTGATTATATGACAAGTGGTCCCTCTTGCAGATTTTGCTTACATGCTTTTAGGGGTAGGGATACTTTTAATTATTTGGTGGATGTAATAAATTATATAGTTTAAACATTTAGTTTGTTACTATGTGATATATTTATATATTGAAGGTGTTAAAACTTCAAAGTCTTATTGGGTTTGAAAATGGCTTTCAGGATATAACCATGCTTTTTAGGTAAGTGCTTTGTGCAAAACATCTATTTCTCTAAGTTTCACTTTGCAAACACAATAACACAGGTGATGTCAAGGTTAACCATACTTGCTAAACACCGAACTGTAAACTGTTTGATCATCTCTATTAAAAATAGGGTAGATGTCTCCTTTAAAATGGGTACTTAAATCTAGCCTTCCAGTGTGAGGTTATTTCTCCATAACATGAATGTCATTGCCATGGTAACCTGTGATAGCATTCTAATTAGACATGTTTGTGCGGAGGAAGGAAATGCTTGTACTCTGTCTGTATATAACAGTTCAATATTATAGCAGTTAAGGAGACCTTTCCTGTATACATCAGCTGAAACACATCTCATGATTTTGGAGAGCAACAAGTAAAATAATTATTTTAGTAGAATCTGTTGATTAAAGGAACAGTTCAGTGTAAAAATAAACACTGGATAAATAGAAAATGTTTCTAATATACTGTAGTTAGTTAGCCAAAAATGTAATGTATAAAAGCTGGAGTGACTGGATGTCTAACATAACAGAACAGAACTCTGAGTAAGTAAGGGACTATAATGGGGGGGTCACATAGGACATAACTGTTAAGTGAGTTTACAATTGATCCTTAGCATGCAGCTCAGATTCAAAGCAAACAGTTTTGACTCCAGTCACTGATTGGTTACTGCCAGGTAACCAATGGAAAACAAGAGAGCTGCAAAGCAGGAAGTAGTGTTCTGGCTATTATGTTAGACATACAGTCACTCCAGTCTAACTAACGATATTAGAAACATTTTTCATTTTGCGCAGTCTATCTATTTACCCAGTTTCTATTTTTATACTATTTTTATACTTAACAATTCTTTAAATACTTTAAAATATACAGTGCATGGCCTTCCAATCTGAAACAATCAGCTGTTTGATATATATATTTATATATTAATACTATATAATTTAATAACCTCTTAGATAAAGCGAAACATTAATGTTCACAATCTTCACAACCACATTACCAAGTAGTAGGACATATGTTCCAAACAACTACTAATGATGATGGAACTCAAGCGATGCTTTCTACTATTAAAAACCCACTGGGCTGATTTTCTAACATAAGGTTGATTGCAGAAGTGGCGTTGTTGTTGCCAATGGAAGAATGACAGCAGAAAAAAACTAATTATGTACCAAATCACCTTGCAGTAGTATGTTTTAACATGAAACTGTCAGTGCCCACACAGCCTGAAGATCAGTCTGTAAAGTATTATTTTGCATTTTAGCTACACATTGGGAGCAGGAAAAGGATGCAGAGCATTAGCTATAACAGTATGCAGATACAATGAAAAATAAGAACATTTGATTGAATGTAGGCAATATTTTGAGACTTAGAGTTTCTAAATAACAATAATAAAATAATTGTTCCCTATACATGCAATTACTAGGCTTTAGAAGTAGCTGCAACCCATATTATATCTGGCAGGGCAACTTCTAGTTAGATAAGTTATCTGTATCAGTGGCAGAAATTATATTAACTTTGACCAATGTTCCACAGAGGGAGAGACAACACCAAAAAATAACAAAGATCTCCAAAGATCAAGTTATATATTACAAAGTATCAGTGCATCAATTAAACCAAGCAATCAGATTTTTGGAGAGAGGATCTTAAGAAAGGTAGATTTATCTTGAATGAATTCCATCACCTTTTTCTAGTATCTGCCTATTTTTTGCATGATCACATCGTATGCAAGAAGTATGATTTATTTACTCAAAATATAGGGCAATAAGCCCATATTCTATTTGCCCATTTGATAAAGATGTAATGGGGAAAATTAAATTCATTCAATTGTGGCTGCAATTAGATATTGGTATGCCTTTTCTACATTCTTCTGTAGATTATTGGGAAATGGCAACCCCTAGGTCGCAGGCTTTACAGATAATAGATACTATACCTGTATATATTTTTGTGACAATTTTTTGCTGATTGTAATCAAATACTGTGAAGCTAGAGCATGGCTGGGCTGTCAAGAATTGGGCTATGTATGAATGCTTGCAAATACACCACCTGATTTATTTGGAGGCCTGGGTTAATCTCTAATAGCAGTTTTCTTGTCATAAGTTGACCCCCAGAGTTCCAATTCCAGCCCTTGGCTGTTACAAATTGTTGAAATTAGGGAGATAATGGTTACCCCATAGTAAGAGGCTTGATGACAACAGATGGGATTGCAATACGGTGTGACCATTAATTGATGTTTGATTGCAGATCAGAAAATTCCCTGTATGGGATAAACCTGAGTGATTTTACTGAGCATGCTAACTAGCCTGTAATTGAACCTTAGTATTATTGGTAAGTCTGTATTGAACCACCAAGCCCTATAGCATAGCTGTGAGGCTGAAAAGTATAAATATAGATCCATGAGTCAAAGTATCCCCTATGGTCTTAAAATCTCCACATGGTTGCAAATCCCCTGCTGTGGCCAGCTAATTGTTGGACCTTAATTGTATCTAGGAGTGAGTCCTTTGTTCCATATACAGTGAGCCCTAGAAGATTCCAGATTTGGCCAGAAGGTATCACTGTTGCTCAAGGAGTATAAAAAGCTGAGTGCCACTCACTTCAGCAGGAGTAACAAGGAACTGTAGCAAGGATGTAAGGGGCCTAAGGAGTTTGAGAGGACATGGAGGGCTTGGGGTATGGGGCCCAAAGGTTTAGAACTTGGAAGCAGCGGAGAGACTGTGATAGCAGCTGCCTGTGGATGGACTGATTTGAAAGGGTACCTTGTGAGGTGCTTGCTCTTCAGATGAGTGTTAGAGTTGTGCCCTGAAGAATAAAGAAGCAGGTTTGTCTTGCTTGGCTAGGATAGCTAGCTTGGCAGCCAGCCTGAGGATTGAGTTGCTATGGATGCCTGACCCATCTTTGTGAGCCCCCCGATGAGTTGTGCCTGAGGGAGGGTATTGAAAGGCTCCACCATGTCCCCTGTTTGTGAACAGGTGTTGTTTGTGTGCCTGCTACATAGGAGCAACTACCTCTGTCCATCTGGAGAGGTATTTGGGCAGGTAGCGCTACCTGGGGAAAGTTAAGAGCTCTTGGGGAAAAGGAACTGTGACACCAAGAGTGAGTGTGGGATTTTGCCTTGGGAAAGTCTGTGCCGGGTTGGATTTAAGATTCCCCGACAGGTATTATTGATGTGTAATTGCATTTAATTTCTCTGCCAGTTATATAAAGCTCATTCTTGGTTTATTGCAATTGGTGTGTTTAGTTATTTTATTTCTAGTGGGGCCACCTGTATGTGACTAGAGATGTCGCGAACTGTTCGCCGGCGAACTTGTTCGCGCGAACATCGGGTGTTCGCGCTCGCCGGAAGTTCGCGAACGTCGCGCGACGTTCGCCATTTTGGGTTCGCCATTGTTGGCGCTTTTTTTTGCCCTCTCACCCCAGACCAGCAGGTACATGGCAGCCAATCAGGAAGCTCTCCCCTGGACCACTCCCCTTCCCTATAAAAACCGAAGCCCTGCAGCGTTTTTTCACTCTGCCTGTGTGTGCTGAAGAGATAGTGTAGGGAGAGAGCTGCTGCCTGTTAGTGATTTCAGGGACAGTTGAAAGTTTGCTGGCTAGTAATCGTTTTGATACTGCTCTGTTATTGGAGGGACAGAAGTCTGCAGGGGTTTGAGGGACATTTAAGCTTAGGTAGCTTTGCTGGCTAGTAATCTACCTTCTACTGCAGTGCTCTGTATGTAGCTGCAGTGGGCAGCTGTCCTGCTTCTGATCTCATCTGCTGACTGCTGCAATAACAGTAGTCCTTGTAAGGACTGCTTTTATTTATTTTTTTGTTGTTTTACTACTACTTCTACTACTACTACTATAAGAGCCCAGTGCTATTAGTCTAGCAGTGTTGGGGAGTGGGACTGGTGTGCTAATCTGCTGCTCCTAGTAGTTCAGCAGCACCAACTTTAATTTTTTTTTTTAATATTCATTTTTTTTTTATTTTACTTTTTTTATTTTACTACCGCTGTAGTAGTGTATAAGTTGACCTTTTAGGCATTATTTGCCCTGTAGGCATTATTTGCACACTGTTTTCTTCAACCCGCCATCGAGCTGTGTGACCTTGTTCACATTCTGTCTAAATATCCATAATATTACCGTCTCCAGAAAAACACCGGAGTCACTTTTTTCAAGCAGCCATAATATATTTTACGTAATCCGTATCCACCGCTGTAGTAGTGTATACGTTGGCCTTGTAGGCATTATTTGCACACTGTTTTCTTCAACCCGCCATCGAGCTGTGTGACCTTGTTCCCATTCTGTCTAAATATCCATAATATTACCGTCTCCAGAAAAACACCGGAGTCACTTTTTTCAAGCAGCCATAATATATTTTACGTAATCCGTATCCACCGCTGTAGTAGTGTATACGTTGGCCTTGTAGGCATTATTTGCACACTGTTTTCTTCAACCCGCCATCGAGCTGTGTGACCTTGTTCACATTCTGTCTAAATATCCATAATATTACCGTCTCCAGAAAAAACACCGGAGTCACTTTTTTCAAGCAGCATTCATATATTTTACGTAATCCGTATCCACCGCTGTAGTAGTGTATACGTTGGCCTTGTAGGCATTATTTGCACACTGTTTTCTTCAACCCGCCATCGAGCTGTGTGACCTTGTTCACATTCTGTCTAAATATCCATAATATTACCGTCTCCAGAAAAAACACCGGAGTCACTTTTTCAAGCAGCCATAATATATTTTACGTAATCCGTATCCACCGCTGTAGTAGTGTATACGTTGACCTTGTAGGCATTGTTTGCCCAGTTTTTTTGGCCACAGCCACTGAAGCACAGAGGCCAGAAAAAATATGCCATATAAATGCTGAAAATAGTCATTTTTTGCCATACGTTGACTCAACGTATATGGCAAAAAATGACTATTTTCAGCATTTATGTGGCATATTTTTTCTGGCAACTGTGCTTCAGTGGCTGCAACCAAAAAAACTGGGCAAACAATGTCTACAAGGTCAACGTATGGCGAAAAATTACTATTTTCAGCATTTATATGGCATATTTTTTCTGGCAACTGTGCTTCAGTGGCTGCGTCCAAAAAAACTGGGCAAACAATGTCTACAAGGTCAACGTATGGTGAAAATGACTATTTTCAGCATTTATATGGCATATTTTTTCTGGCAACTGTGCTTCAGTGGCTGCGTCCAAAAAAACTGGGCAAACAATGCCTACAAGGTCAACGTATGGCAGTTGTTTAAAGAGAACAGTAGATTACTAGCCAGCAAAGCTACCTAAGCTAAAATGTCCCTCAAATCCCTGCAGACTTCTGTCCCTCCAATACAGAGCAGTATCAAGCAGATTACTAGCCAGCAAACTTACTATCATCTGTCCCTGAAATCACTAACAGCTCTCCCCCTACACTATCTCTTCCAAGCACACACAGGCAGATTTTTCAGATACATTTTTGCCCTTGATCCCCCTCTGGCATGCCACTGTCCAGGTCGTTGCACCCTTTAAACAACTTTAAAATCATTTTTCTGGCCAGAAATGTCTTTTCTAGATGTTAAAGTTCGCCTTCCCATTGAAGTCTATGGGGTTCGCGAACCGTTCGCGAACCGCTCGCATTTTTGCGCAAGTTCGCGAATATGTTCGCGAACTTTTTTTCCGACGTTCGCTACATCCCTATATGTGACACCCGGGATCCCACTAGGTGGAGGCACTGCTATTGAGAGGAATTTCTAGTACCCTTTCATTTAGCAAAGGGGATTCAGGACCTGTGTATAGTAAGATATTGATGATGTACATCCTAAAATACATGAAGGGGTTAAAAAAGGGTTAAATTTGTTTAGTAATATAGGATGCAAAATCATGAAATAGATAAGTTTTCATTTTTGAGTTGAGATCCATCCTATGTGCACACAAACAGACAGATGCAATTCCTATCAGTGCTTACTACCAAGCAGCAGTTTGAAGCACGTTGTTATTTTCTCCCCCTGCGATTTTCCACCAGCAGAGAAAATGCCAAACGTGCCATTATCCTTATTACTAAATTGCACCAAACTAGTTTTTCATAGCATCAAATCAGATATGTGTTCCATATTGTAGTGTAATGTGTAGTAGCCTAAATGAATTACTACTTGGCTGGCAATGCTAATTACACTGGGGCAATTAATCCTTGCTGTCTTTATACATATAAGGGGTGTAATATCCAAAATGTTTGAAAACTGTCTGTATGGATAAGGGATCTCTTTTAAATATGGGATACCATGCTGAATTTTAGAGCTTTCTGGACTGACATTGTTGCAGTATCTAGACCAGTAACAGTGTCTAATAATGGTCAAATGTAATATAAAGAGACCAAAAGCTCTCTACTGATTATTCTAGCATTTATCTGTTCCAGCACCCTGCCTGCATACATAGAAGAATGTGCATTTCATATACCTGCCTTTTATTAGACAGTTATATGTGGCAGCATGACATGTATTAGTGTTTACAAAACACATCCTCCGTGTGATTTGCCTTGTTACATATTACAAGATGCTGTCTTGCTTACTTGCCAGTGGAGAAAAAAATCAAACAGCTTGAAATCCTTCATTATTAACCAATTATATATCTGATATAACTTTTTTTTACAGGTACAGTCTTACAAGTACTTATAGTGACACACACTAATGTCCAAATATAGTAGTTAGGGTAGCAAAAGCAACCCAGGGTCCTACACATCATTTTGCCCCTTATATTACAGCTGCTTTCAAATGACACAAGAACCCAACATTATATGCAGTGATAGTTTACCCCGCAGTAGAAGTTTGTTAAAAGAAATGTGTAAATATAAAGTATATTTTGTTTTCAGTTTTACAGGAATCTTCTTTTTAAAATGAACTAAGCATTGCAATATCTGCTTCATTTGAAAAAGCTAAAATTTCAAGAGCATTGACTTTCATCTTGGATTACACTGACACACCCATCCTTCACATACTGGTACCTGCATAAGCAAATGTGTGAATTAGGTTATAGTATATAAAACACAAAATCACTTACAAACATGTATTCTTTGATAAAGCAGTTGCATTCAGTTCTTTGTGCCACTCTCTATTATCTACCACTTTGTTTTTCTGTATCTGCATTCACTTAGCTACAAACAGAAGCAAATATGAAATATGTATCTGCTGCCCCCTGCCTGGTCTTAAGTGCACAAACATCAGTAGCGTGAACTGGTACTGTTTATCCTAACACAGCTCACAGACAGATTATACCCAGGGCTTTCTAATGAATATACTGTGAAATTTAGCTTTTTTAATGAACAAAGAAGCTGAAAATCTTTTGGTAGATTTCAGTACCAAACTTTTGGCTCCTTGACATTTCCTTTTTTAATTACATATTAGGCAAAATTGGCTGTACAATGCTATTTTGCTGTAGTTTAATACCAAATATCCTTGCTGCTGGAACCGGGACCAGGACCAGCAATTTGTAGATTCTGTCAGAGGGGCTGCTGTTAGATGCCATAGAAATAGATGCCATAGACATAGATGCCATAGATCACTATATAGTTGTCCTGTGGGGGCTATTTTGGCTTCTTTGTACTTGAAATGCCAGCGCCTATTTTGAATCCCAGTCCAGACCTGCTCATCATTGGCAAGTACTGCAAAGAAATGGTTATATGATATGACTTACTAGCCCTGGGGGAAATGTTGAACATTTTACTACATTAACTGATTTTGTGTCCTCAAGCTAAAATAGATATAACATACGTTTTGTTTTGAGCACCGATAATCCACATAATACAATTCTTTAATCTAACCACAGGATTAATTGCATGTATCATATGCTGCTGTTCCTATGTAATTTATAATTGGTCAGGCAGCAACATTCATACCATATATATTTTATCCCTTCCAGGCTGTTTTAAAGGTACCTTGGAGTATTATGGGGTTTTTAAAGGCTGGTATACTGCATCTAATGAGAAAAAAATGGATAAAGTCTCAGGCCTCGAGAGCAGTTATCATTCTTTCGATAAAGCAGTGTAGGCGGATAAAGACTATAAAGAAAAATGCAGCAGGTATGAGTCATGGCTGATTCTGGCTGCTGTTCCCTTCCACCAACATGAAAACAGACTATTTGGCCTTTCACAAAATAAAATAAATAATATAAATAACAATAGCTCACAGTCTACAAGATAAGATGTGTATTTTCGTGCCTTTGTTTTAGCTGCATCATGATCTGCTTTCTGTATCTTTGCACTGTATTCTGGGTTACAACAATTAAGAGGGATTTTTGTAAAGGTATATAGTATTCAGTTTTTGTAGGTCCTTAACAAAATCAAGACAAACTTGATATCATATGCAAGTAGATAAGCAGTTGTAACTAGACTTTATAGAGAGTGAATGTGTGCACAATGTATAACATGGATACCTTTAGAAAGCAAGTTAGTATTGAGATATTGAAAATCATTTGTAGTTATAGTGGCTGGTTTTGCATTTACCTGATCTCTGACACTGCATTTACCTCCCCCATTGGTAAGAATAAAATATCATCTTAACACAAGGAGGTCCTTATTCTTTGTATTCAACAAGCCACTGATCACTTATTTGGAAAACAGGCAAATCAGAGCAATCATGGGGACAAGAACTCCACTTAACATAATTCTGCACCTTGCACTATACCCAGTAGTAGTAAATGATGCGCCTTATAGGCTGCCATTAAAAGATGTAATTTTAGGCAAAAATTTTCACAAAACGTTTTGTGTGGGAAAAAAACCTGATAAAATCATGAAAAAATCGTAATCATACCATTTTTTTTGGATTTTCCCAGCGCAGATACTTTTTTATTCTGCATATTGTATTACTGTATCATTTTTGCAAAATATATCATTCCACTTTAACTTGTCAGTGAATTCATATTTTCCATTTTATTCTACATACTGTATTCATATTCTTGCAATTAAATATGCTAACTGTTCTACTAATATTGAAGATTACATACTGTACACCTTTTAATGGAGCAACCTAAGTCCAAGCAATAGACTGCTTCCTCAGATTTGTGAATGCGGTTCAGATATTGTTCCGCAATCTCATGTTTCTGATATCTCACTGCAAAGATTGGGCATCTTGCATAATCTCCATTGTTCTATACCATTTTTGTTTTGTTTTTTTGCTACCCGCAAATGCAGGTCTTTGGAAAATGGTAAATATACAAAAATTTCAGTATGAACTTTGAATATCAAACCCTGAAACTTTTTTGCCGTCAATGTAAAACTTGTTCCCTTTTGTTTTACTGGCAGTTTCATTACACCAGTCAATTTTGTGTAATTAAAATCACCCATGATTAATATTTTTGCAAATTGTTTAGCCTTTTCTATCCAAGATAGGAGCTGAGCTTTTTTGTCTTTAATGACATGATGCTGTTTGCTACATACTTTTACAATTATCTTGCCGGCTCAATTATATCACAAAAATTTCTACCCATAAAGCCACATCCTTATCACAGATCCCTTCAATTACTTCATGTAGTCAACCTGGTTTTAAATCATGTTTAACATACAGATCCATTGCTCCACCTTTTCCATTTGCGCAATCCCTCATGATCAGGAAATAACTATTAATTTTAACTGCACAGTCATGCAGCTCATCTAACCATGTTTCATCAACATATATTATATCATTAGCAAGATATAGTTGCCAAGAAACAAAACAGAGTGCATAAAAGATCACTTGGGATAGCTTAATTTTATTCATTTTTTAGGATTGTTGAAGGCAGCATAATAAATGTGCATGGAATCTTTATTATACATTGTTGCTGCTTTAAAGGATATTATATTACTTTATGAATGTATAACCCTAATTTGGTTACTGTCTCTTTAAATAGCAATTAACCCTTGGCAATCCAGGGCCCTGAGTCCCTTTTGCATATGAAAAGTACAGGGAACTTGGATTTACAGTGCAGTGCCTCCACCTAGGGAACACTGAGGAGCACACCTCAGGGGATTTCCACTAGGAAAAATAAAACACACAGTTTGCAATAAAACAAATATAAACTTTTTGTAAAACTGTATGCAGTAACTGTAAAGTTAAATCACACAATATCACTTTGCTCTGGGGAACCTATGTGGACTATCAACCCCTTGCACAGTCTCTCAATTCCACAGTCCCACACTCCACACTGAGTGGATAAATGTAGAATAAATCTGGTCAGTTCAATGTCCCTTCCCCAAGAGCTCTTATGTCCCCGGGTAGTGCTACCAGCCCCAAGGTACCTTACCCTTTCAAAGTAGTAGTGCCACTCCCCCATGGCAGTTACACAAGCAAGACCTGTCCTTACCCTGGGGAAACACACAGGGGGTCATTTATAAACTTTGCGCAGGGCAGATTGATTCGCAAAGAGAATATATTTGCCCTGCGCATGGTTATATTTATAAAGCTGAATAAGAGGGTGCAAACAGAATTGCGAATTTTTTTTTTCACAATGCGAATGTCTATAGGAGCTTTTTAAATACGTCACAATTCGCAAAGTGCGAATCTTTATGCGCACACTCTGCGACTCAATTACGCCACAACTTTGGTGACTGATAAAATATTCGCAAAACAGTTTCACAAACTGCGAATTTAAGTTACTGTCAACGCTATTTTCACGCACAACAACCTCGCACATTGGGTGCGCTCGTGCAAACTCCCGTCTCATTTGCGCGCCATTTGCGGAAATTTATTCACACTGCGAATGGGCAGAGCAGTGCAATATATTAGCGTTCAGAAAAAAACATGCGTAATACAACCATTTGCGAAAAATATGCGCTGTGCGAACTTTATAGATGACCCCCACAGTGTCAAAGTATCCACAGACAGGAGATATAAACTGTCACACTCAACAGCAGCACTGTCACACTCCACAGATCTGGATCTCTCTTGCTGCTGTAGCAGGGATCCCTTTATAAGCTCTGTTGGAAACCCTGTACATTTGGCACCAAAGTCAGGCACTCCCCCTCTCCCAAGGATGCACTGGGGCACCCAGCCAATGGAATGGCTCTCCAGCCTGTAACTGGGCTAGATGATGTTACAGACAGAAAAACAGGGGAAGGATTTATCTGATCCCCTATAAATGGTAAATTGCAAAATACTATTCTAGGATAATCTATTAAACTGATTTTAGTGACCAGTGCCTGGTTGTGGGGGAAAAAACGTTGTATTATGGGTTGAATAATATGGGTCAATTGTGTCCAAACGGACACCTTGCACACTGCATTTGCATTTGTAAATGAGTTCAGTTCTATTGTCTTATGACTAAAGTTACAATCAGTTGCCAGCTGATAAGCTTTATATGCAAACTCTGCAGGTATACACTTAAAACAGGAGAATGCCAATGCTGGCATAGACGTATGGTGTTGTTCTACAGGGCATTGGAAAATCTAGGAAGTTATTCCTGTCATAAATGAGCCCAGGACCATCCATCAACCCAATAGACCCCTCTACTGTCTTCCAGGGGGATTATAAACACAATCTAGAGTCCTGCTGGAAGGTTATGAGTAATTTGGGGCCATGCCACCAACGAGATAGTAGATGCTTAGTCAAGGCATTCAAATCTAGTAATACAATGGAAATAAATAAAAGAGCAAATATATGTATATTCATAATATATTCTTATATTATTATATTCTTAATAATTCCTTTAGCTAAAAACATGACAAAAGTACATAACCATTTTTAAGGTTGCCCTTATTTTTAAACTACAGGCTAATCTGAGAGATATTTGTGCAGCCTCACTAACTGAAGAAAAAATATTTGTATGCATAACACAATGAAAGTTGAAATCTTTTTCTGTAATTGCTACTTTTTATTACTCATCTTTCTATTCAGGCCTCTCCTATTCATATTCCAGTCTCTTATTCAAATGAATGCATGGTCGATAAAGTAATTTGGACCCTAGTAACCAAATTGCTATAACTACAAACTGGAGAGCTGCTGAATAAAAAGCTAAATAACTCAAAAACCACAAATATTATAAATGAATTCCATTTGCAAATTTTATCAGAATATAACTTTCTGCATCATAATAAAAATTAATTTAAAGGTGAACAACCCCTTTAAAACTATATCAGGTAGCCTTGGTTTTCTTGTACGACTGAAGCTACAACAGTTCACGGTCATAATTTGAGTAATTCTTTAGCCAGGCTTTATATAAGCAGTATATTGTACTTTATTAATTTATATTCTTGTTGACCTATATTTCACTATAGATACAACCCCTTGAAATGATTATTATAATAAAATTGTTATCAGTATGCTAAATGTTGGAAAATGTTTTATATTTTGGTGAAAAAATTTAACCACCCTTATTTATGGCACTGCGGAATCACATCAGTATTTCAGCAGTCCTTTTTAGGATAAATCAGTTATTGACTTAAAGACTACTTTACATATTTACCCTTCTGAGAAAAAGACATTTATCCCCTTGAAGTACACCCCTAAATGTGTGTTTCTTAGCTCAGTATCTCTGTACACTAACTTGTTTGCTTGAAATATTAAAACTTATTACCAAATTTGTTCTCTACCATCAACTCTAGCAGATTGAGAACATCAAAGGATACGTATCATTAAACATTCTCATACTTGTAACAGTGTTTGAGGTGAATTGACCTCATATAACTGGGTCTTTTAGAGCATTGGGCTCAATTTATCTTCCCTGAGCACTGTGCATAATGTTTTACTGGCTAAGGACATCTTCTTCCTGACAAATTTTTGCTACAATGTGGATGTTTTAAACATCTATGTAATGAGCCGTTATCTTGATTAATATTTTGTCTGCGAGTCTAGTCACAGACTAGAACGATCATACCCCACACTGAATGTGTAATAAGATTAATACCATGTAGGAACAAAAAGGAAGAAGCAGCTTTTGCTCAAATATTTTACCTCCTCACTCCCACTGGTTACATTTAGTAAATGAACATCACTTGATGTTTCAAACACTGTTAAGATTAAATATGTGTTTAAGGATTGAACTTGGATTTGTTGTAGGAAACACCATCAATATAAATACGCTTAATAGAAGAATTTTAATTTTCACACTTCTCTTCTGCTGAATATGTTTCCCCATGTGTAACTGATTTCTTACTCATGCTTATACTGTCTAATACCAGTGTTTGTTACCCTGTTTTTGTATTTCCTGTGCTATGATTTTTACAGCAGAGAAAATGACTGTGCTTGCAGACTGGAATGCAAAAAGAGTTGTTTCAAAGGACAACATTGGTTTATGTAGCAGCTCTAGCCCTGCTTATGTATCTATGTACGTATTTCGAAATTCCAAATTCTTAAGGGTATTAACAAGGGAAATGGGAAATGCTTTAAAGGAACAGTTCAGTGTAAAAATAAAAACTCGGTAAAAAGCAACATATGACCCATATGACCCACCCCCCTCAAGTCTCTGATTGGTTGCGCCTGGTAACCAAACAGTGGAAACCAAGAGAGCTGCAAAGCAGGAAGCAGTGTCATGTTACACATCCAGTCACTCCAGCATTTATACATTACATTTTTGGCTAACTATATTAGAATTTTTTTTTATTTTGCACAGCCTATCCATTTACCCAGTTTTTCTTTTTATACTAAATAATTCCTTTAAATTAGCTCAAACAAAACCTTGAAGGAGACTCAGGAGACCCTAGAGACAAGTGCTAGTCACTAAGGGACATACAAAATCCTCCATAGGGCTCATTTAATAAGCACTTTAAAATCGTGTGCAAGGTGCAGAACTCAAGCCAGACCAGTACAGAGCTTCTTTGCACCTACACAAGGAGCTAGGTAGAAGGTGGGGTGTGAGAGCTAAGAACCTCTCCCTGCCATTCCTTATGAATACAGCACTGACAAGCACACCTATGTGCCTCCCCCTGCCTGCCACTTATGGATATTATGCTGCTGAATGCAGACATTCACTGGATGTATATGGGGAATATGTGTCATTATGCTTCATTCTGGAGGGCTGACAGTGTAGCAGGGTAAAAAGTGTGCAAAACAAGTTGCATTGCAGGTGTTATTTGCACCCTATCCCTCTGTCAGGAAATGAGCCATCTGGTGATATAATTGGTATCACTGAGACCTGGTGGGATGAAATATGTGACTGGATTGTGAATTTAAATTGTTACACCCTTTTTTAGGAGGGACAGAGGGGTTAAAAAGGGTGGAGGAGTGTGTTTGTATGTAAAGCCTGAATTAAAGCCATGCACTAAAGAAATAACAATAGCTGGCACTGGTGAGGGTGTAGAATCCCTCTGGGTAGAGATTTTGACTGGGCAAAAGGTTACAAAAAGAATTATCATTGGTGTATGCTATAAACCACCTCGTATAAGTGTTGAGTATGAAGCCCAGCTACTCTTGCAGATACAAGCGGCTTCACAGCTGGGTCAAGTTGTTGTTATGGGTGACTTCAATTATCCAGACATTGACTGAGGACAGAAAAACCTAGTAGGTTTGTAAATATGCTGAATGACAACTTTTTATTCCAGCTCGTTCAAGAACCTACTAGGAATAACTTTCTTTTGGACCTTGTAATAATTAATAATACTGAACTCATCTCTAACATTTGTGTGGGTGAGCATTTAGGGAATAGTGATCATAACATGGTCTCCTTTGAGATTCTGTTGCAGAAGCAATTCTATAAGGGAGTAACTAAAACACTAAATTTCATACGTGCAAACTTTGACAGTATAAGGGCATCTCTGCAACATATGAAGTGGGAAATGCTTTTCACAGGGTTAAACACAGAACAAAAATGGGAAGTCTTTAAAATGCTGCTTAATAAATATACTTGTCAGTATATTCAACTTGTAAGCAAGGAACGTCGTTGCAGAGCAAAACCTTTTTGGTTCAATAAAAGTGTTGGTGTTGAGGTGGGTAAAAAAGACGTGCTTTTAAGGCTTTCAAGTTAGCTGGGACAGCCAAATCATTTATAAGGTACAAGGAGGCAAATAAATCATGCAAAGAAGCTATAAGGCAAGCTAAAATTGATATAGAAAAGGATATTGCAGCAAGCAGTAGAAAAAATCCAAAATTATTTTTAAAAATATGTTAATAGTAAAAAAATGAAGCAGGAAGGGTTGGGACCCTTACTATCAGAAGGGGGTCAGCTGGTTGATGAAAACAAAATAAAAGCGCAGATTCTGAACTAATATTTTTTATCTGTCTACACAAATGAGGAAACAGTAAGTGAAGGTTTCCTTCTTAATAGTCCCAATTCTAGTAATACAACTAATGATGCATGGTTCACACATGAAGAAATTCAAAAGAGACTAGAACATGTTAAGATTAACAAAGGTCCAGGCCAGATGGTATTCATCCCAGGGTAATTAGCGAGCTTAGCTCTGTGATTGCCAAACCTCTTTACTTAATTTTTCAGGATTCATTGAAATCTGGCATAGTGCAGAGAGACTGGCGAATTGCTAATGTGGTGCCTCTAAAAAAGGATCCCGTTCTCAGCCTCAAAACTATAGGCCAGTTAGTCTGACGTCAGTGGTAGGAAAGCTTTTCGAAGGGTTAATAAAGGATAAGATACTGGACTTCATAGCAAATCATAATACTATAAGTTTGTGCCAGCATGGTTTTATGCGTAATAGATCTTACCAGACTAAGTTAATTTCTTTTTATGAGAAGATAAGTAGGGATGTAGCGAACGTCGGAAAAAAAGTTCGCGAACATATTCGCGAACTTGCGTCAAAAATGCGAACGGTTCGCGAACGTCGCGAACCCCATAGACTTCAATGGGAAGGCGAATTTTAAAAGCTAGAAAAGACATTTCTGGCCAGAAAAATGATTTTAAAGTTGTTTAAAGGGTGCAACGACCTGGACAGTGCCATGCCAGAGGGGGATCAAGGGCAAAAATGTTTCTAAAAAATCCATTGTTGACACAGCGCTGCGTTTTGTGCTGTAAAGGGCAGAAATCACACTACATTTCTAAACCTGTGTAATAAAATGCTTTAAAACGTCCGGCGTCTACATGCCAATCAAGTCGTGTAAAGGTTACAGCCTGTTCACACGCAAAGACGAAACGCGGTGCTTACTGCAACGCAAAAAGACGCAAAGAGCTTTAATGAATGATACCGTTAAGTGAGCAAATAATAGTTTTTAATTACTAGTTGCTTGTCACCTCCAGGATGTTCGTCCTGTTGGTGGCAATATTTCTGTAGTGGTGTGTTTAGCAGTCACCGTGCTTGTGCGCACGTGCACGGTCAGGCAGAGGTAATTCAATGTACAGTGAAGTGAACCAAAAAACACTGATTCTGCAGTGTGGGCCCAGTTTTGGTCTACTTTATTGATCACCTGCGGTGACCATAAAAGATGCGATTTTGCCACTGTTGCAGAACCCTGAAAAATTAGGCATGTGTACTTTCCTGAAAAATTATGTTTTTTTTGTCGCAGCCACTGAACCAGAAGTCCAGAAACAATATGCCATATAAATGCTGAAAATATTAATTTTTTTTTGTCGCAGCCACTGCAGCACAGAGGCCAGAAAAAATATGCCATATAAATGCAAACAATATTAATTTTTTTTTGGTCGCAGCCACTGCAGCACAGAGGCCAGAAAAAATATGCCATATAAATGCAAACAATATTAATTTTTTTTGGTCGCAGCCACTGCAGCACAGAGGCCAGGAAAAATATGCCATATAAATGCTAACAATATAAATTTTTTTTGTCGCAGACACTGAAGCACAGAGGCCAGAAAAAATATGCCATATAAATGCTGAAAATATTCTGTTTTTTTTGGTCGCAGCCACTGAAGCACAGAGGCCATAAAAAATATGCCATATAAATGCTGAAAATATTCTGTTTTTTTTGTCGCAGCCACTGAAGCACAGAGGCCAGAAAAAATATGCCATATAAATGCTGAAAATATTCATTTTTTTGTCACAGCCACTGAAGCACAGAGGCCAGAAAAAATATGCCATATAAATGCTGAAAATATTCTGTTTTTTTTGGTCGCAGCCACTGAAGCACAGAGGCCAGAAAAAATATGCCATATAAATGCTGAAAATATTCATTTTTTTGTCACAGCCACTGAAGCACAGAGGCCATAAAAAATATGCCATATAAATGCTGAAAATATTCAATTTTTTTGTCACAGCCACTGAAGCACAGAGGCCAGAAAAACTCAGGATTTACCTGGATTCAAATTAAACCAGTAGGGTTTGCACCCTAGTTTGTAACGGTGGTGGAGGGAGGAGGACGCTAAAGGACAGCTGTATGTGGAGTCATGAGGCGTGCAGAGAAGGACAGCTGCATGGGGAGTCAGAATCAGAAACTCAGAACAAGTCTTCCGGCGTGCAGTAACCCTCCGAGATCCACCCCTCATTCATTTTAATAAAGGTCAGGTAATCCACACTTTTGTGACCTAGGCGAGTTCTCTTCTCAGTTACAATCCCTCCTGCTGCACTGAAGGTCCTTTCTGAGAGGACACTTGAGGCGGGGCAAGACAAGAGGTTCATGGCAAATTGTGACAGCTCTGGCCACAGATCAAGCCTGCGCACCCAGTAGTCCAGGGGTTCATCGCTCCTCAGAGTGTCGATATCTGCAGTTAATGCCAGGTAGTCCGCTACCTGCCGGTCGAGGCGTTCTTTGAGGGTGGATCCCGAACGGTTCTGCCGCTGCCTTGGACTGAAAAACATTTGCATGTCTGACGTTACAGAGTGGCCAAAGTGCTTTGTCCTTGCAGGTGCGCTCGTGGCAGGATTACTGGCACCTCTGCCCCTGGAATGTTGATGAGTTCCTGAAGTGACATCACCCTTAAAAGCATTGTACAACATGTTTTGCAGGCTGGTTTCTAAATGCAGCATCCTTTCAGACTTGTGGTATGTTGGTAACATTTCTGCCACTTTATGCTTGTACCGAGGGTCTAGTAGAGTCGCGACCCAGTACAGGTCCTTCTCCTTAAGCCTCTTGATACGGGGGTCCTTCAACAGGCATGACAGCATGAAAGACCCCATTCTCACAAGGTTGGATGCAGAGGTATCCATCTCCGCTTCCTCGTTATCAAGGACTGCATCATCCACGGTCTCCTCCCCCCAGCCACGTACAAGACCAGGGGTCCCCAAAAGGTCACCATTAGCCCCCTGGGAAGCCTGCTCCTGTTGGTCCTCCTCCTCCACAAAGCCACCTTCCTCCTCTGACTCCACTTCTGACACCTCTCCCAGCAGGTGCCTGGGTTCGTTCTGGTGATTCCGACCAGAAATCATGCGCTTCCTGCTCCTCGTCACGCTGGTCTACAGCCTCATCTGTCACTCGTCGCACGGCACGCTCCAGGAAGAAAGCGAAGGGTATTAGGTCGCTGATGGTGCCTTCGGTGTGACTGACCATATTTGTAACCTCTTCAAAAGGGCGCATGAGCCTGCAGGCATCGCGCATAAGCACCCAGTAACGGGGTAAAAAAATCCCCAGCTCTGCAGATCCAGTCCTACCACCCAGTTCAAACAGGTATTCGTTGACGGCTCTTTGTTGTTGCAGCAGACGTTCCAACATGAGGAGCGTTGAATTCCAGCGAGTCTGGCTGTCGCAAATCAAACGCCTGACTGGCATTTTGTACCGCTGCTGAATGTCAGCAAGGCGTGCGATGGCTGTGTAGGACCGTCTGAAATGGGCCGACACCTTCCTGGACTGCCTGAGAACGTCCTGGAATCCTGGGTACTTTGAGACAAAACGTTGTACTATTAAATTCAGAACATGTGCCATGCAGGGCACATGTGTTAAATTGCCCAGTCTCAGTGCTGCCAACAGATTGCTTCCATTGTCACACACCACTTTTCCGATCTTCAGTTGGTGTGGGGTCAGCCACCGATCGGCCTGTGACTGCAGAGATGACAGGAGTACAGATCCGGTATGGTTTTTGCTTTCCAGGCACGTCATCCCCAAGACAGCATGACAACGGCGTACCTGGCACGTCGAATAGCCTAGGGGGAGCTGGGGGTGCACAGGTGTGGAGGAGGAGGACCCAGCAGCAGAGGAGGAAGAAGAGGAAGAAGACGAGGTAGAGAGCGAAGGAGGAGTAGAGGTGGTGGCAGAACCGCGTGCAATCCGTGGCGGTGACACCAACTCCACTGTCGTTGTTGAGCTACACATTCCCTGCTTCCCAGCCATTACCAAGTTCACCCAGTGGGCAGTGTAGGTGACATACCTGCCCTGACCATGCTTGGAGGACCATGCGTCAGTAGTCATATGGACCTTTGGCCCAACACTAAGTGACAGAGATGCGGTGACTTGGCTCTGCACATGGTGATACAGGTGTGGTATTCCCTTTTTTGAAAAAAAATTGCGGCTGGGTACCTTCCACTGCGGTGTCCCAATTGCTACAAATTTGCGGAAGGCCTCAGAGTCCACCAGCTGGTATGGTAAAAGCTGGCGGGCTAAGAGTGCGGACAAGCCAGCTGTCAGACGCCGGGCAAGGGGGTGACTAGCAGACATTGGCTTCTTACGCTCAAACATGGCCCTCACAGAAACTTGGCTGGGGGCAGATGACTGGGAATGGGAACTGGTGGTCAAGGTGGAAGGCGGAGTGGAGGGTGGTTCAGACGGGTGAAGGACAGCAGAGGTAGAGCAGTAAGATGCTGGACCAGAAGGAGGGTGGCTTTTAGTTTGCCTGTTGCCTTTGAGGTGTTGCTCCCAAAGTGCTTTGTGCTTGCCGTTCATGTGCCTTCGCATAGAAGTTGTACCTATGTGGCTGTTGGGCTTCCCAAGACTCAGTTTCTGACTGCACTCATTGCAAATGACAACGCTTTTGTCAGAGGCACACACATTAAAAAAATCCCACACTGCTGACCTTTTTGAGGCTGGCAATCTGGCGGTAACAGTAGAAGTCGGCGGCGTTGGCGGCAATGGCGGGTGCGTTGGCCGGCTGACCACAGGTGCCGATACATGTTGTTGCCCTACTGTTCCCTGCGAGCTGTCCTCCCTGCTTCTTCTAAGTCTTATTCTCCTCCTGCCTCTCTGACTCTCCGTCTCTCCATCTGAACTATCCTCCTCTTCCTCTCTTCTACTGGGCACCCATAAAACATCAATCTCCTCATCCTCATTCTCCTCAGATGCATCAATTTCTTCTAACAGCTCACAGAAGGAAGCAGCAGCGGGGACCTCCTCGTCATCACTCATTATGTCCATCTCTGTTGTGTTCTCTGCCAGAATTAAATCTGGTGTAACGTCCTCATCTCCTTCATCTTCTTCTGCCAATAATGGTTGCGCATCACTCAGTTCAAGAAACTCATGTGAAAATAACTCCTCTGACTCCAGTGAAGAAGGGGCGCCGGTGGTGGAGGAAGTGTTACGTGGGGTGCCCATAGCAGTGGAGGATGAGGATGTTGTGGTAAAGTTAGAAACGGTAGAGGATGGGGTGTGCTGTGTAAGCCAGTCAACTACCTCTTCAGCATTTTGGGAGTTCAGGGTCATTGCCTTTTTAAAACTGGGCAATTTCCTAGGGCCACAGGATAGCATAGCAGCACGGCCCATAGTGCCTCTGCGTGGCGGCCTGCCTTTGCCTGGCATTATTTTTAAAACAACAACAACAACAACTCAGGTGGTGTTTCTAGAGACGGTATTATTATTGATATTTAGACAGAATGTGAACAAGCTCACACAGCTAGATGGGAGTTGTTTGAAAATGAAGAAGAAGAACACACTGGGCAAACAAGGCCTACAAGGTCAACGTATACACTACTACAGCAGTGGATACGGAATATATTATTGCTGCCTGAAAAACGTCACTCGGGTGGTGTTTCTAGAGACGGTATTATTATTGATATTTAGACAGAATGTGAACAAGCTCACACAGCTAGATGGTTGTTGTTTGAAAATGAAGAAGAAGAACACACTGGGCAAACAAGGCCTACAAGGTCAACGTATACACTACTACAGCAATGGATACGGAATATATTATTGCTGCCTGAAAAACGTCACTCGGGTGGTGTTGCTAGAGACGGTATTATTATTGATATTTAGACAGAATGTGAACAAGCTCACACAGCTAGATGGTTGTTGTTTGAATATGAAGAACACACTGAGCAAATAATGCCTACAAGGTTAACGTATACACTACTACAGCAGTGGATACGGAATATATTATTGCTGCCTGAAAAACGTCACTCGGGTGGTGTTTCTAGAGACGGTATTATTATTGATATTTAGACAGAATGTGAACAAGCTCACACAGCTAGATGGTTGTTGTTTGAAAATGAAGAACACACTGAGCAAATAATGCCTACAAGGTTAACGTATACACTACTACAGCAGTGGATACGATATATATGATTGCTGCCTGAAAAACGTCACTCGGGTGGTGTTTCTAGAGACGGTATTATTATTGATATTTAGACAGAATGTGAACAAGCTCACACAGCTAGATGGTTGTTGTTTGAAAATGAAGAACACCCTGAGCAAATAATGCCTACAAGGTTAACGTATGCACTACTACAGCAGTGGATACGGAATATATTATTGCTGCCTGAAAAACGTCACTCGGGTGGTGTTTCTAGAGACGGTATTATTATTGATATTTAGACAGAATGTGAACAAGCTCACACAGCTAGATGGTTGTTGTTTGAAAATGAAGAACACACTGAGCAAATAATGCCTACAAGGTTAACGTATACACTACTACAGCAGTGGATACGATATATATGATTGCTGCCTGAAAAACGTCACTCGGGTGGTGTTTCTAGAGACGGTATTATTATTGATATTTAGACAGAATGTGAACAAGCTCACACAGCTAGATGGTTGTTGTTTGAAAATGAAGAACACACTGAGCAAATAATGCCTACAAGGTTAACGTATACACTACTACAGCAGTGGATACGATATATATGATTGCTGCCTGAAAAACGTCACTCGGGTGGTGTTTCTAGAGACGGTATTATTATTGATATTTAGACAGAATGTGAACAAGCTCACACAGCTAGATGGTTTGTTGTTTGAAAATGAAGAACACCCTGAGCAAATAATGCCTACAAGGTTAACGTATACACTACTACAGCAGTGGATACGGAATATATTATTGCTGCCAGAAAAACGTCACTCGGGTGGTGTTTCTAGAGACGGTATTATTATTGATATTTAGACAGAATGTGAACAAGCTCACACAGCTAGATGGTTGTTGTTTGAAAATGAAGAACACACTGAGCAAATAATGCCTACAAGGTTAACGTATACACTACTACAGCAGTGGATACGATATATATGATTGCTGCCTGAAAAACGTCACTCGGGTGGTGTTTCTAGAGACGGTATTATTATTGATATTTAGACAGAATGTGAACAAGCTCACACAGCTAGATGGTTGTTGTTTGAAAATGAAGAACACACTGAGCAAATAATGCCTACAAGGTTAACGTATACACTACTACAGCAGTGGATACGATATATATGATTGCTGCCTGAAAAACGTCACTCGGGTGGTGTTTCTAGAGACGGTATTATTATTGATATTTAGACAGAATGTGAACAAGCTCACACAGCTAGATGGTTGTTGTTTGAAAATGAAGAACACACTGAGCAAATAATGCCTACAAGGTTAACGTATACACTACTACAGCAGTGGATACGGAATATATTATTGCTGCCTGAAAACGTCACTCGGGTGGTGTTTCTAGAGACGGTATTATTATTGATATTTAGACAGAATGTGAACAAGCTCACACAGCTAGATGGTTGTTGTTTGAAAATGAAGAACACACTGAGCAAATAATGCCTACAAGGTTAACGTATACACTACTACAGCAGTGGATACGATATATATGATTGCTGCCTGAAAAACGTCACTCGGGTGGTGTTTCTAGAGACGGTATTATTATTGATATTTAGACAGAATGTGAACAAGCTCACACAGCTAGATGGTTGTTGTTTGAAAATGAAGAACACACTGAGCAAATAATGCCTACAAGGTTAACGTATACACTACTACAGCAGTGGATACGATATATATGATTGCTGCCTGAAAAACGTCACTCGGGTGGTGTTTCTAGAGACGGTATTATTATTGATATTTAGACAGAATGTGAACAAGCTCACACAGCTAGATGGTTGTTGTTTGAAAATGAAGAACACACTGAGCAAATAATGCCTACAAGGTTAACGTATACACTACTACAGCAGTGGATACGGAATATATTATTGCTGCCTGAAAAACGTCACTCGGGTGGTGTTTCTAGAGACGGTATTATTATTGATATTTAGACAGAATGTGAACAAGCTCACATAGCTAGATGGTTGTTGTTTGAAAATGAAGAACACACTGAGCAAATAATGCCTGCAAGTGCACTACTATTGGTGCACTACTATGAAGAACAGCAACAGCACTGTACACGTTAAAGAACAGTAAGATAAGTAAAAGAAAAAAAAAATATATGTATATTAAAAAAAATATTTTTCTCGGGTTGGTGCTGCTGAACTACTAGGAGCAGCACAGTAGCACACCAGTCCCACTCCCCAACACTGCTAGACTAATAGCACTGGGCTTATAGTAGCAACTAGCAAAGTAAAAAAACAAAAAAGAAAATAAAAGCAGTCCTTACAAGGACTATTGGGTTATTACAGCAGTCAGCAGATGAGATCAGAAGAGATCAGTGCCCACAGCAGGCAGCTACATACAGAGCACTGCAGTAGAAGGTAGATTACTAGCCAGCAAAGCTACCCTAAAATGTCCCTCAAATCCCTGCAGACTTCTATCCCTCCAATACAGAGCAGTATCAAGTAGATTACTAGCCAGCAAACTTACTATCAACTGTCCCTCAAAGAAATCAGTGAAATCACTAACAGCTCTCTCCCTACACTAGCTCTTGCAAGCACACACAGGCAGAATGAAAAAACGCTGCAGGGCTTCAGTTTATATATGGAAGGGGAGTGGTCCAGGGGGTGTGGGGGTGGTCCAGGAGGGAGAGCTTCCTGATTGGCTGCCATGTATCTGCTGGTCTGGGGTGAGAGGTCAAAAAAAAGCGCCAGGTAAGGCGAACCCAAAATGGCGAACGTCGCGCGACGTTCGCGAACATTCGGCGAGCGCGAACAGCCGATGTTCGCGCGAACAAGTTCGCCGGCGAACAGTCCGCGACATCCCTAAAGATAAGTAGAGACCTCGATTCTGGGATGGCAGTGGATGTGATTTACTTAGACTTTCTTAAAGCATTTGATACAGTGCCACACAGAAGATTAGTGTTTAAATTAAGGAATGTTGGCCTGGAACATAGTATTTGTACCTGGATAGCGAACTGGCTAAAAGATAGACTACAAAGAGTGGTGGTAAATAGAACATTTTCTAATACCGCAGGGCTCTGTACTAGGTCCTGTTTACCCAATTGTTACCTTTGAACCAGCATGCCAGTAAATGTTGCTGTGTCTGTAGTACAACCCCAAGTGCCTGACTTGAAAAATTACATGTCATTTTGGTAGAAGATTGACTTGTTGTCTTACTAATGTGTTTACCTGGGATGCTGTGTAGCGATGGGTTAATTTTTTTGCCGCAAAAATGACATTAGTAGACCTGTATGACGGCGTGCGTCCAAAAAAAAAGACGCACATCAAAAGAAGTCTATGCGCGACAAAAATTTGCCCATCCCTAATGCTGTGCAATTCTGCAGTCCAGGATTGCCCTCCAGTCTTGGTACTGGACTGTGCTTTATACTGGCAAATGCAATGCAATATCTGATATTCTCGTTACTCAAATCACCGTGGTTCTACCAATGAGACTTGGCACTAGATAAACCTCTGTGTCAATTGTGCCAAATGCTTGTATGTCTTTTGGAGGTCTATTTAGCAAAATACACATGGGAAAATTCTTACAAAAAACAGATATAAAAGATGCTATTAAATAAAACCATGGAAAATTTGAATAACTCAAATTCATATTTTACGCTGCCTATGTTTTTCCTAGTTAGCCCATTCGAACAAACATATGAACATGAAACACCCTGTGATTAGTAAACTCACATGGAGTTTCCTTTATGATTGCCCAAGCATGAAAGCTATAAAAAAATGTCTGTGTTAATTGCAATCTTGTAAAAATCACAGTGAAAACAATCACAAACACAATCAGAATTTTTCAAGTAAATGGGAATAAAAAGCATGGAAAAAACTTAAATATCAACTTGCTTATGCTGGATATACACTTCCAACTGACTTCTATAACATGTCGGCAAAATTTAGGTGGGGTCTTTTTGGTTTCTAAACCAAGAGAGAGAATAATTGTGATCATGTTTTTCCGCAAAACTTAGCCAAGTAAAAGTTGTCGAGGTGCTATAGAAGTTAATTAGAATTGATCTGATCTTATTGGACCACTTTAAAGGGGACCCGTCACCCAAAAAAAATTATTCATAATCCTATTTTATCACATCATTCAAGCAAAATGAACTTTAATTACACTATATAAATTATTTGAATCTTGTTTCCTTCGGTCTGGGAATTCTTAATTATAGCAAGCAGACAGGAGCCATTTTGTGGACACTGTTATTAAGGCAAGCCTTCCATCATCTCAGAATATTGTTTGTGCACCAGAATGGGGGACCTGATGTCCATCCCTATGCCCTGACTACACAATTAAATGGTAAAGAGTGAGGGGGACTGTGGGGAGAGCAGTGACATCTGGGAAGTGCTGAACGGAAAGTGAAAGTAAGTGTCTGCTCCGCCTCTATTTGATTGAAAGCTGAGATTTTTAAATGAGTTTACAACAGCTATGAATGATTTAATAAAAAATAGAAATTGGATTTCATGTTTAATTTGAAAAGGACTTTTATTATACAGCTTTTGTGTCTGGGTGACAGGTCCACTTTAAATCAATTGAAACTTTGAGAGGTTCTTAGATTTTTTTTAGCTTGGAACTACCCTAAAAACTGGAATTGTTAGAAGTTTTCAAAGGTATTTGAATATTTTTAGCACACCATTCAGCACTTGTTTTCATTCATACTTTTTATAATCGGATCTTTAGAGTTTGTGAGTAGTGATGGGCGAATTTATTTGCTGGCGAAAATTCGCCAGCGTAAAAAAATGGACGCCGGCATCCCTTTTTTGGATGCCAGCGAATGTTTGCCACGCCGTTTTCTAAAAAAAAACGACGCAGGCGGCAAAAAAATGGACGCTGGCATCAAAAATGAGATGCCCGCGCCATTTTGCAAATTTTTTGCTGTTTCACAAATTCACAAATTTTTTGGCGAAGCGAAACGACGCAAACTCGCCCATCACTATTTGTGAATTTAGTCTTGGTTTCAAAAAAATCACTAAAATCCAACCTAAAATAAATAAGCCTCCACATCTCCTCTATCAAAGAAGTTTATGGTGCAAAGTCCACTTTATAATTTGCAAATCTTTATGATTTTGCTAACTTGTGTCCGGTACAGTTGTGCGCAGTAAATAAATACAGTATGCATGCTAAATAGATTAAATACATTTTCAGAGCAGGGATGGTGTCATTTCCAACGGCCAATGCGCATAAATAATAGCATTAACATTTAATTAACAATGTGCCTTGTGCACTTAAAGTATCCTTTCTAAATCTTTCTTCAATTTGTTGTGTATTCTTTTATATATTTCACCTGCAGTCTTCTTTCTTTTTATTAAATAAATGTTCAAAGGGCAATATTCATGTTTTTTTAAACACAATGTGATGCTATGGGAGTTAACAAAGATATCCATGGTGATATAAACTAACACCTTTACAAGAGCGCTGTATGTGAAAATGACCTGTAAACTACAGATTCTATTTACTGTAACTCCTACTAAAATGTATTTTTGCATGTGTTTGCCATGGGAAAATAATGGAATGATGGTGTTTCCATGGTAACTTGTCATATTCCCACTTGTAATGGGAAGGTTTCATCTTCTGCTTACTGCTTATATTGACATCTGAAACCAATCGATGGTTGAGTAAAATGGCCACAAAATTAAAACCCTTTATGATGATTGATTATGAGTCAGGTTATCCGTGCTATAGTGACATTTTATTGATAGCACAAAAACACTTTGTGAGATTTCAGCAAGGGAAATTATAGAACACTAAAATATGTAAATTACAGCATGATTTCTCCATGTCAGTTTTACCACAAGATCCACTTGCAAGATGTATTTTACCTGTAGGGACAACACAGAATTAGTGGAGAGGAATACCATTGATGAAATATTTCTGGTAATGTTAGTGTATATACATTTTAGAATGAAGGCAATGGCGGAGGGGTTATATGAGATTATATGTTATATGATAATAAATTATGGTTATATTATAGGCATTCTCAGTCCAGTGTATTCCCTTCAATATCTAACTGCCCAGGTCAAAACTTCCTGCCCGGTTTTCCAAATAAGGAAAACTGGGCAGGATTCCCTTGATTGACACGGCGACCGGCCAATCGCCGTGTCATAGCCCCGCTCCCTGACATCATGTCCATCTATGTCATGGCCCTGCCCCTCTGCCCGGTCTCCACCGTTTCGGAAGGTGGCAACCCTATGCACATAGCAGCAATATAGCTTCCACCTAAATTGGCTGGTTCTTTGCAAGAAATTATCATTTATGACCACAAGCATGACTGGGGGACAGCTGAGAAACTGACCATATGTCTAGCCTCATGTCAGATTTCAAAACTGAATATGATAAAATCTGTTTGCTATTTTGAAAAATGGATTTCAGTGCAGAATTCTGCTGGAGAAGCACTATTAACTGATGCGTTTTGAAAAAAACATGTTTTCCCATGACAGTATGCCTTTAATGTCTATGGTCACCTTTACACCAGAAATGACACCAACCAGACTTTTTAGGGCAATTGCATTCAATTCATGTGGAAGTGCAGGCCACACAATTGCATCATGTGCATCTACTTCTGGTAACCATAATTACACAGGAATAATGGGAAAAACTGCTGCATTGTGGGATATAAACATGACAGTTGAGCCTTCCAGGAAACCTATGCTTTTAGCCAACATCTCTCTTAATATACTTTATTAAACTAAAAATTGGATGCAATCAGTAATCTGTTTCCCTTTTTGCCCTTCCCTTTTTAAGCGCAGGTCTCTGCACACCATAAAGGAACGAGATTTGCATTTGACATAAATACAACACTGCCTGCGTTCAGCATCACTGTAATCACAGGTGTGGGAGGCGCGAGCACATAGGCATCCCCTCTCTCACCCCCTGCCCTACCCATAACTTGAGTGTCTTCCTTAGAAATACAAGCACTACAAGGAAGTGTATACCTTTGCTAGAAAATGACCCCGATGTTTCAGCATGTAGCCTTTATCAAGGGGAATTCCTTGTAGTGCTTGTATTTTTCGGTTACGACTTCTCATGGACCCCGTGAATGAGGCCAGCCAATGACAGGGCAATTCCTTTCATAGTATTCTCTAGGAGAGAGAGTAAGTAGAGAGATTAAATAGCAAGAGCAGCCCTGTGCTCCTAAAAGGATTGTAGTAGGAGTGGCCCCCCCAGAGGCTCCTAGTTTGCCTAAAGTGAAGGGACTGCACCTGGATAGGGAATCAAGCTTTAGATTTATTCTACCGGATTATTCCATTGTATAATTGCATGCCTTAACCACTTATTAATTCCAGAGATCCCTTAGAAGGCTACTCCTGCAACCAATTTTAGTCCAGTGGATTGCCGTTATTGAGGTTGCACCAGAAGTGAAGCCATTTGCACACAAATGCTACTATAAAAATGTAACTTCCATCCATATTGTCAATCACACAGAAGTTATGGCACATTGTATTTAGTGGGAGTCTGCAATGACACTGGGGTTCTGGCTGAAAATATACAGCATTGTTGATAAAATACAAATTACGAACATTTCACTTTGCATGTAACACATTGTTTGTAAATTATTGCTAATGTGTTTTGTTTACTATATCAGAATAATGTTTAAAAAATCAGATTTGCATTAATTTTGAAAAAGATAAAATAAACCTGATTCCTTTACAAAGAAAGGTTCTAACCATTGCTCATAGCAATCAATGAGCAAGTTTGCTCCATAGTGTACAGTTAGAAATATGATCCCAAAGTCACCCTCAGTTGTACATATGATAAACGAGCAAGGGTTTCCCTGCTAGCATTACCCAAGTTGTGCCGGTGAATTCATTTTCTTCTACAGTGATTTAGAGGTTGCCAATTCCTCTTTCCCAGAGCACGGGGGATTCATATAGATCGGATGGACAGGTGTGTGTGAGGGTAATTCTCTTTTTTTCCTCTGATAAACTTCAGTCACTCTTTACTGCTGCACTGCAAGTTGGAGTGATATCACACCTCTCCCTTCTCCCCCCCCCCCCAGTAGCCCATCAGCAAAACAATGGTATGGTAAACCTCATAACCGCTCCCTGGTAGAAGAACAGTACTCAATAGAAAAATCCAGGTCCCACTGTGACACCTTCAGTTACAATGAATAGGAGAAACAACAGCCTGCCTGAAAGCAGTTCCATCCTGAAGTGCTAGCTCTTTCTAAAAGCAGATGACCAAGCAAAATGACAGGAGATGGCTGCCTACACACCAATATTACAACTAAGAAAAAATACACTTGTTGGATTAGAAATTAAATTTTACACGGTAGAGTGAATTATTTGCAGGGTAAACAGTGTAATTTAGAAATAAAAACTACACCATAAAAATCATGACAGAAGCCCTTTAAAATTACAATAGCTTTTGATATTTTGCTTGTTCAAGAAACCATCCAAGACTCTCTTAAAGGAATTGTTCAGTATAAAAATAAAAACCAGATAAATGGGCTGTTCAGGTCCTCAAGTTTTTTTCTTCTTTAGTATGTTTCAAGCACAGTTACCAAAGACCTATACTATAGTAGTGGTTGCTGGCACTGTTAAACAGAGCTTTGGATACTTGGGTTATTTACTGATTATATTGGGATTTCCAACCATACCAAATTGTGGCTGACTTATTGATTTGCACATGATGGCAGGTGTTGTCATAGCTGCAAGAGTGGAGAAGATGTCCTTGAAAGGAACATAAGACATATTTTAACAGAGAGAAAACAGCAGTAATTATGCAAGAGGAGTAATAAAAAAATAGACTGTGTCATATTACATCTTCATGCTGTTTAATATCTAACCAAACACTGATAAAATTACATTTTATTTTAAGTCTGTTCCTGTTTAAGTAGGCCTGACATGTTTCATGTTGCTTTCAATGGGAACTGCTAAATTTTCTTTCATTATCCAGTGCAGATTTAATAAAAATGTAATATCCCAAAACAACTCAATACAGACGTATAATCGGAAAGATAAATATTAAAGAACATTACATGTGCAAATATTCAGCTTTTCTGTTCCTGTAGAATTTTGCAGCAAGCGGCTTCTGCACAGGAACTCCAGTAACAGGAATAAATGCGCTGCTGCTGATTTTTCTATTTTGCTGCTAATATTTGTATGTTCAGTCAGGGTTGTTACCCCATTTCGGCAACTAACAGGTGTGGGGGTTCACTCGCTGGTAGGCTGCAAAAGAGGCGACTTCACACACCAGGAACGGTTTAAGGGCTTCCTGCCCGCGTTTATTTTCCAGCGGCTGCAGAAGTTTCCCCTCGCAGGGGGAAGGTAACCAAAAAACAGCAGTTTAACAGAAATATCCAGCCTCCTGGCTAACACAAAATAAATGCTTTGCTTTCTCTCCTGAAGCTGAGCAATACCAGCAGTTTGTCTCACACACATTCAGCACTGCTGCTCAGCATCAGGTGTACTAAATAGGCCTAGGGCCTCTTGAAAACCTGGCCTACGGATTTGGGAATCCGCCCCACCCTACTCTTGCGGGTTCCCAGTAAGACCAGTCCCGGATCAACAATTACAAAAACCTTGCAGAGAGACATAGTGTTTCTCTGCTAAGAGCACTACTGGTCTCACCTCAGTAACAATATCTGAGAATCCGTGGCCCAACATACATACCATCAATCACTTTTCCCCAGGAAACTGGGGACCTTTTTGTCACCATACCACATATCCCCCCCCTCTGCTCAAGCCCGTAGGGCTGAGCACAGTATGCCACCAATGCATGTACCCTGGAGAGAGCATCTGCATTCCCTTGCATCTTTCCAGGTCTATGTTCTACTGAGAACTTGAAATTTTGAAGGGACAAGAACCATCTGGTGACCCTGGCGTTCTTTTCCCTATTTTGGGCCATCCATTTAAGTGGGGCATGGTCAGTGACAAGTTTGAACTGCCTCCCTAACAGATAGTATCTCAAGCTCTCCAGTGCCCACTTGATGGCCAGGCACTCTCTCTCTACAATGGCATACCTGCGTTCAGCGGGGGTTAGCTTCCTGCTTAGGTATGCTACTGGGTGTTCTTCCCCATTCACTACTTGTGACAGAACAGCCCCTAACCCAACTTCAGAAGCATCAGTCTGTACAAGAAACTCTTTCTTGAAGTCAGGAGCTATCAGCACAGGGTATCTGCACAGGGATGCCTTCAAGTTTAGAAAAGCTTCCTCTGCCTCTGGGGTCCATGTAACTGATCCAGCTTTAGTCCCTTTTGTGAGGTCAGTAAGCGGGGCTGCTAGGGTGGCAAAATTGGGGACAAACCTCCTGTAATATCCCACTATCCCAAGAAAGGCCCTGACTTGCTTCTTGGATTTGGGCCGGGGCCACTCCTGAATTCCCTCAATTTTGGACACCTGTGGCTTGACTACCCCTCTTCCAATCACATACCCCAAATAACGGGCCTCTTCTAACCCCATTGCACACTTTTTGGGATTTGCTGTCAGACCCGCCTTCCAGATAGAGTCAAGGATCGCTTGTACCCGGGGCAAATGACTTTCCCAGTCTGGGCTAAAGATAACCACATCGTCCAGGTAAGCTGAAGCATATCCTTGATGTGGTTTGAGAATGCGGTCCATCATTCTCTGGAACGTTGCTGGGGCCCCATGTAAGCCAAACGGTAAGCGTTTATATTGCCACTGCCCCTCAGGAGTGGAAAACGCAGTCTTCTCTTTGGCCCCTTCAGTGAGGGGTACCTGCCAATACCCCTTGGTAAGATCTAGGGTGGTAATGTAGCGGGCCTGCCCTAGCCTTTCTATCAGTTCGTCGACCCGGGGCATTGGATATGCATCAAACTTGCTGACCTCATTTAACTTTCTGAAGTCATTGCAAAATCGGATGCTACCATCCGGTTTTGGGACAAGGACAATGGGGCTGGACCATTCACTATGGGACTCCTCAATTACATCCAGCTCCAACATCCTTCTAATCTCCTCTGTCACTGCCTGGCGTCGTGCCTCGGGTATCCTGTAAGGTTTAACATTGACTTTAACCCCAGGTCCAGTTATAATGTCATGTTTAATAATATCAGTAAGCCCAGGCTGGTCTGAGAATATTTGTCTATTCCGGATCAGAAACTCTTTCATCTCCTGCTTCTGACTGTTAGTGAGGGTCTCAGCCACTTTTACCTCAGGCACCTGTGGGATCTTTACCTCTACAACTGCAGGACAGGCGGACAGCGATTCCCTATCCTTCCAGGGCTTAATTAAGTTAACATGGTAGAGCTGCTCTTTTTTCCGCTTGTTTGGTTGGGACACCTTATAATTAACGTCCCCTACGCGTTCTATAATCTCGTAGGGGCCTTGCCATTTGGCCAGGAACTTACTTTCCACCGTAGGAACCAGGACTAACACCCTGTCCCCAGGATGGAAAGTTCGGACACGAGCCGATCTATTATATATGCGGCTTTGAGCTTGCTGGGCCTGAAGCATATGTTCTCTCACAAGGGGCATTACTTTTGCAAGACGGTCCTGCATGTCTGCAACATGCTCTATGACACTTTTGTGTGGGGTGGCTTCAGACTCCCATGTCTCCTTTGCCACGTCCAACAGCCCTCGTGGGTGGCGGCCATACAACAACTCAAAGGGTGAAAACCCTGTAGAGGCCTGTGGGACTTCTCTAATGGCAAACATGAGATATGGAAGTAAACAATCCCAGTTCCTCCCATCTTTATCCACCACTTTTTTTAACATCCCCTTAAGGGTCTTGTTGAACCTTTCCACCAACCCGTCAGTTTGGGGATGATACACAGATGTGCGTAACTGTTTTATTTGGAGAAACCTGCACAATTCCTTCATCACCCTAGACATGAAGGGAGTCCCCTGATCTGTAAGGATCTCTTTTGGAATTCCTGTGCGGGGTGAACATGTGGAACAGCTCTCGAGCTATGGTCTTTGAAGAGGTGTTCCTTAAGGGGACAGCCTCTGGATACCGAGTGGCGTAGTCCATGACTACCAAAATATACTGATGCCCCCTAGCAGATTTTATTAGTGGCCCTACCAAGTCCATGGCAATACGATCAAACGGGATTTCGATTACGGGTAAGGGAACTAATGGGCTGCGAAAATGGGGCATTGGGGCCGATTTCTGACACTCGGGGCATGATTCACAATAGTTCTTTACATCTGCATGTACCCCCGGCCAAAAGAACCTCTGTAGCATTCTGTCTTTGGTTTTCTCATACGCTAGGTGGCCACCTAGTGGATGAGAATGGGCCAGATTGAGAACTGTTCTCCTATATGGCTGTGGGACCACTAGCTGTTCCACAATCTCTCCTCGAACCTTATCCACATGGTAAAGCAAGTCATTTTGTACAGCAAGGTGGGGAAATACACAATCTACCCCAGGATTTTCGGGGTTCCCATTTTTAACCTTGACATTTTCCCAAGCTTTAGTGAGTGTTGGGTCCCTTAGCTGGGCAGTTCCGAAGTTATCCCGGGAGACCTCTAGCTCAGGCATGCTAGGTTCCTCAATGGTCTCCGCAGTTACCTCAGATTCACCAGCTAATACAGCTAAGGGAAACAACTCACTATCTTCCAACCCATCCTCGGTACCACTTACAATAACACCTGACATGGGTGGTTCTGTTTTCTCTCCCCCAGATACTCTATTGTCCTTAACAGTTTCTATAGAAGTATCCAGTTCAATAGGGTGGGGTCTCACCTCACCATGCTCAAAACTTTTCTCAGTCTCTGGAGCTTGCTCCTGGCACAGTTCACGAAATAAGGGAAAGTCTCTGCCCAAAATTACACTGTGCAAGAGTATGGGAGACACTGCCACTTCATGGCACACAGTCCCTGCGGGGGTCACAAAAGTCACTAAGGCTGTGGGGTATTTCTTACAGTCCCCATGTACACACACCACTCCTACTTGACGCTGTGTTAAAGGACAGTCCTTCAGGAGCTGTGTGTTTACCAGTGTGACTAAGCTACCTGTGTCTAATAGTGCATTCACAGTGCGCTTACCAATCTGGACGACACAAGTTGGTACATCAGGATCCGCAACGAGACCTGGTCGAGCGAACAGAGACAATTTCCCCTCCGTTCCACACTCCATGGGTTCTGGATCAGCTGGGCAGTTGGCGGCAATATGTCCCCACTCTCTGCACCTCCAGCACTGGGGAGCTCCTCGGGTCTGGCGGGGGCTGTCTCCACGGGGTCTTCCTCTTGTCGAGTCTAGACCTGGATTACCGGGGTCCTCTGGGCCGAGCCTTTCCACTGTAGCCGACTTCTTGGATCGGTCCACTGCAGGAGTCCTCTTCGAGGTGGGCACCGCCCGCGTAGTGAAGTCCTCAGCGGCAAGGTATCGCTCCACCAGTTCCACCAACTGGTCTGCTGTATTTGGGTCGCCTTGGCTTACCCACCGGCGTAATTCAGGTGGAAGCGCTCTCAGGTATCGGTCCATTGTGACCCTTTCCACTATCTGAGGCGCGGAAAGCAAGTCCGCCTGTAGCCAGCGTTTCACAAGGTTAATGAGATCATACATCTGGGAGCGGGGTGATCCCTTAACCTTAAATTCCCAACTGTGGACCCGCTGTGCCCTCACAGAGGTGGTTACTCCCAGTCTCCGCAGGATTTCAGACTTCAGCTTGTCATAGTCCCTTGCGTCCTCGGAGGACAGGTCATAAAAAGCTTTCTGGGAATCCCCCACTAGTAGTGGTGCAACAATCATCGCCCATTGCTCCCTCGACCAGGCTTGCTGCTCCGCCGTCCTCTCAAAGGTACAGAGGAAGGCCTCCACATCATCCTGCCCAGTCATTCTCCGCAGGAGGTGGCTGCCTGGGATGGAGCGTGGCACTCCGGGGACTAGGGCAGCATCCCCAGAGACCCTGGCTGTCAGTTGTTTTACCACCTCAACTTGCAGCTGCCGATCTTTCTCTGCAGCCTGCGCCAGTGCAGTGATCTGGGCCTCCAACAGACGATTTGCCTCCTGCTGGGTGGCGTTACACTGCTGCTGTAGCAACTGGCTCTCCTGGTGGGCCTTCTGTAAAGTTGCAGTGCACTGCAGCAAAGCCTTGAGGACATCCTCCATTTCACAACTTTTAAGTGCACTGTCTCTTTAAATCCCACTTATAAGCTATACAGTCCGCACAATACCCACAGGAGACTTACTGTGGTTTGGCAACTTCCGCGTGTGGCAATCGCTGCCCGCATCCGAAACACCAATTGTGGGGGTTCACTCGCTGGTAGGCTGCAAAAGAGGCGACTTCACACACCAGGAACGGTTTAAGGGCTTCCTGCCCGCGTTTATTTTCCAGCGGCTGCAGAAGTTTCCCCTCGCAGGGGGAAGGTAACCAAAAAACAGCAGTTTAACAGAAATATCCAGCCTCCTGGCTAACACAAAATAAATGCTTTGCTTTCTCTCCTGAAGCTGAGCAATACCAGCAGTTTGTCTCACACACATTCAGCACTGCTGCTCAGCATCAGGTGTACTAAATAGGCCTAGGGCCTCTTGAAAACCTGGCCTACGGATTTGGGAATCCGCCCCACCCTACTCTTGCGGGTTCCCAGTAAGACCAGTCCCGGATCAACAATTACAAAAACCTTGCAGAGAGACATAGTGTTTCTCTGCTAAGAGCACTACTGGTCTCACCTCAGTAACAATATCTGAGAATCCGTGGCCCAACATACATACCATCAATCACTTTTCCCCAGGAAACTGGGGACCTTTTTGTCACCATACCACACAGGATAACAGTTTTATAATCATCCATTAAACATAATCCTATAAAGGAGGATGTAGCTAAAAAAAAAAACACCCAGAGCTTCGCACAGTGAAATAAAAAAATAAATAAATAATAATAATTCCCGATGTTGAACTGTAAGTGATTTAAGGCTGACAACCATTTATTAGTTACCTTTCATCTGTGCCATTTGACTAATGAAAACAAATATCTGATTGCTATGGGTTAACTAACCAGAACAAATTGGCACCATGCTTTGGCGTATGACTGTAGTTCAATGAAAGCATAAAATGCTGGGGGGAGGTTAGTTTTGTTTTCCCTTTTAAATATAATCAACAATATAATATGAGTGAAAAATAATGAAAGTTCAAGCACAACACCCCCTTTCCATCTCATTATTTATGACAATTGTGACTGGGTCCTTTAGAAGCCTAGCAACAACATAGGTGTTTTGTTATATAGTCAAAATCACTTTGCAAACATACAGATAAATAGTGACCTCTGTATCTGTGAAAAGCTTTTAACTCTCATAAAAGCTACCTTGAGAGTCTTCTATAAACTTGTTATTATATGCTATCAACACATTAGTGTCCTTATCTGACTTTTGTTCTAGGAGACTGAAAGCCTCCTTAATTAAATTTATAATTAGATAATCGTTAATCCCCCCTCTGCTCTTCTTATTTTTCTTTTTATACTCCAAGGCTTTCCCTACCAAAACTTTCTAATACAGTTAGTCTGGAAAAAGTTTTCAGTTGTCTTTTAAATATCTATTGTTACTATCCTTAAACTGTGGTTTTCTTTTTATTGCAAACTCTTATTAAAGGAAAGGAAAAATGAAAGCAGAGGATGAAAGAAGAGAATATTTGTGAAAACATGAAAAAGAGAAGAGAGAGAGTAAAGAGACAGAGTAAGACAAAGGCAATCAGGGTTGGACTGGGGGACCCGGGGCCCCACTCCACCCCACCTGATACGCCAACGCACCACCGTGTGTGTGCACATGCACGCCATGTTATTGCCGTGACCACCCAAAAAAGGGAGGTCACGGCAGGAAGAAGTCTATGGATCTGGGTGCGGATTTGGGCCAGCAGGGCCCACAAGAGCTGGGAGCCCACTGGGTTTTTTCAGGCCAGTCCAACCCTGAAGGCAAGTGGCAGTAATTCCAACACTCCCACTGTGTGTTGTCTTGTAACTTAAAAGAATTGCATGCAGAAATCAAATTAACATCAAGCACAGAAATGAGTCAATCCTCATTTGGACAATATTGAGCAGATTTTTTTTTTAACACAGTTATTTAGAGTGCAATCCTGCAGATGCAATGGCACTGGAACTGTGGGGGAAAATTTGGTGTTACAGGACAAAAAAACTGTATTAAAAATTGCATTTTGCATAATAATTTATAGTCAAAAATGAGCCCAATAGTGTAAATGTATCCATATGTCAGTTTTAAAAGGTAAGAGAACTCTGCAATAAGGAGCTCACATAGACTAAAGGGGACTGCATCTCAGGGTTTCCTTGGCTATCATGAAGTTTTGTTCTGCTCCAGATTTTCAAATGATGTCCCCCCCCCTCAACCCTCACCCGTTCTGGTTGGATCCTCTGCTTCCCCTGCAACTCACTCAAGGTCCAGCACTCCAGGGGACTGCTTCGCCACACTTCACGCCACTTCGGCAGGTGAAAATTCATTATGCTAATTCACTAAAATGTGAAGTTGCGTCTCAGTAGCCGAATGCTGGTGAATTTTCGCTATCGTTACTTTGGCAGTGCGAGCATTTTATATCGAATTTTTGCTAGCGTTCATTTCTGCCTGGCGAAACTTCGATATTACGCTTGCGCTTAGGTCAATTTGAATAGGGCAGGTACATAAAAGTCATATGGATGTCTTTATTAGTGATGTTGGTGCAAATACTTGAAGTGGCCACTTTTTATTACAAATGTCAAACAAAGCAAAATAAAGATTAAGGGCTCTTACAGACGAGCATTTGAAGCTGCGCTCCCCTGCGTTCTGTTTTTATGGGTTCAGCCGCAGGGGAGCGCAGGAGTAGATGCATTCAGTTTTTTTCAATGGGGCTGTCCTCACACAGACGCCGAACGCAGGTTGAGACGCAACATGCTGCATTTTTCCTGAGTTCGGCGCCTACATGCGCCTGTGTGAGTACAGCCCCATTGAAAAAACTGAATGCATCTACTCCTGCGCTCCCCTGCGGATGAACGTATAAAAACGGAACGCAGTGGAGTGCAGCTTCAAACGCTCATCTGTAAGAGCCCTTCAGAGATCCTCTAATGCTCTAGACATGAGCCCACTTGATCTCAATAAAAAAAATCCCCAGAACAACAATGCTAGATAATTAAATGAGCTAAAGACAAAGGTTGCTAATAAGAATTAGAACTAGGATTACACATTGTGGTGGTTTTGTGATATGTTTATTTTCCCTCACAAGTAACTCACTGTCACGATCGCCGCCCGGAGCTCCGGGCGGCGCGTCCCTCCTTGCCGACGTCGCTCCCAAAATGGCGGCGCCCATGGCCGCCACGTGGGTAGCGGCGCCGGCGCGATGACGTCAGCGCGCCGACGTCGGCGCAAGAGCGTCAATGACGTCAGAATGGCGCCAAATTTGAAAATAAAAGCGCCAACTAGACGCCAGAATGGCGCCCAAGAATAGGATTTCTTCCCTAAAGAGTATCCTGGGTTTCCTGTCTGCCTTATTGCCTAAATCGTGTTCCTGATCTGTTTCCTGACCCTTTGCCTGGACTTTGGACTTTGTTTGTATTCTGCCTGCCTGTGAACTCTTGCCTGATCCTGACTATTCTTCGTTTAAACCCTTTGGACACCGCGACCTTGTTCCCTCAAGAGGGCTTCCTCCTTGATCCTGACAACCTCCCTGGAGGGAGCTCCCGGCTCCCTGACATTATTCTTGGGCCATGGATCCTACTGAGGAAGCTACGCCTGATGTCGGACGAGCGCTCTGCGGACTGGCATCCCGCATGGAGGAATATGAAGCCCAGCAGTACCACATTGCACAGGCACTCGATACCCTTCTCTCCCGTGTGCCTCCAGCGCCTCCTGCTTCCCAAGCGGCTGCAAATCCTCCCATGGCGGACGTCTCATCTAACACAGGTTTCTCGTCTGGTGAGCCTCGTATTCCGCCTCCTCCTCGCTTCAGTGGGGACCCACAGGCCTGCAGAGGTTTTGCTACACAGTGCCAGATCCAGTTCGAGTTTCAACCCTCGCACTTCCCCAATGAACGTTCCAAGGTGGGGTATGTGATGTCTCGTTTGGTGGGCAAACCGCTTGAGTGGGCAACATCTATTTGGGAGAAGAATTCTCCACTGACTTTTGATGCCAAGGCTTTTCTTCAAGCATTCCGTACTGTGTTTGATGCCCCGGGTCGGGTCACTAATGCTCCTTCTCGTCTCCTGCAACTCCGACAGGGAAACCGCAGCGTCAGTGACTATGCTATTGACTTTAGAACTTTGATGGCTGAAACTTCCTGGAATGACGATGCCTATAAGGCCGTATTCTATCAAGGTCTGTCTATTCGCATTAAAGATGATCTTGTCTCCAGGGAGTTCCCTGATCTGCTGGAAGATCTGATTGCACTATCCATTAAGGTGGACACTCGTCTCAGAGAGCATCAAGTAGAGAGGGAGCATTGTAAACGATTTCAACCCGTGTTGGCACCTCGCTTCCAGAGACCTCTCTTGCAAACTCCAGCTGCTCAAGCTTCTCCTTCTCCTCCGGAGGAACCGATGCAGGTTGGAAGGGCTCGTCTCTCCGAACAAGAAAGACTCCGTAGACGAATGGCTGGCTTATGTCTGTATTGTGGCGGGCAGTCTCATTTTGCGAATTCTTGTCCGGTGAAGCCCACGAGTTCTGTTCCCCGAGGTATATCTAGGGTAACTCATGTAGGGGGCACTACTCCAAAGTCTCAAGAGAACACTCACAGGTTTCTCCTTCCTTTGCAGATTCGCCTAGCCACTAAGACTATTGTTGGCTCTGCTTTCATTGACTCTGGAGCTGCTGGGAACTTCATGGACGCTCTGTTCGCCAAACACTTGGAAGTTCCCTTATTCCCATTGTCTACTCCTCTCCGAGTCACAGCCATTGACGACAGACCCCTGGAGGCTGAATTTATCTCCATGACGACTGGGGAATTGCCTGTGCAGGTTGGGACGCTGCATAAAGAAAGACTTTCGTTCCTAATTATTTCCTGCCCATCCGTTCCAGTTGTGTTGGGTCTTCCTTGGCTGCGCCTGCATAATCCTTCCATTGATTGGTCCGCAGGACAGATTTCCCGTTGGAGCCCATTTTGCCAGCAGCACTGTCTTCCTGCTGAACCCCTCCGGAGGGTGAATATCTCTTTGTCTGATCTGAAGACTCTACCCCCCTTTTACAAGGAATTCGCTGATGTGTTCTGTAAGAAGTCTGCAGAATTCCTTCCTCCACATCGACAATACGATTGTCCTGTCGATCTCCTGCCTGGAACCATGCCCCCTAGAGGTCGTACTTATCCTCTCTCTCCAGCGGAGACCACTGCTATGAAGCAGTATATCCAAGAAAATCTTCAGCGGGGGTTTATTCGCCCTTCTACCTCTCCTGCCGGGGCTGGATTCTTCTTCGTGGAAAAGAAGGATGGAGGCCTTCGTCCTTGCATCGACTACCGGGGTCTTAATAAGATTACGGTTAAGAACCGGTATCCCTTGCCCTTGATTGCCGAACTCTTTGACCAACTGAAGGGGGCTAAAATCTTCACTAAGTTGGATCTCCGTGGGGCGTACAACCTCATTCGCATCCGTGAGGGTGATGAATGGAAGACGGCTTTCAACACTCGTGACAGGCACTATGAATATCTCGTTATGCCCTTCGGCCTTTGCAATGCCCCTGCCGTCTTCCAGGAGTTTGTTAATGATGTGTTCCGGGATCTCCTAGGAAGGTTCGTAGTCGTGTACCTGGACGACATCCTGATCTTTTCTAAAGACCTAGAAAGCCATCGCTCCCAGGTGAAGGAGGTACTCTCTCGTTTGAGGAAGAACTCTCTCTTCGCCAAGTTGGAGAAGTGCGTCTTCGAGGTTTCCAAGATCCCCTTCCTAGGATACATTATCTCTCCTGAGGGTTTTGAGATGGACCCCGTGAAGGTGTCTGCCATCCAGGAGTGGCCTCTCCCGCTGAGTACCAAGGCAATCCAGAGATTTATCGGATTTGCTAACTACTATCGACAGTTCATCCGGGGGTTCTCTTCCCGCATTGCACCTATCCTGGCCCTCATCCGGAAAGGGGGTAAACCCAGCTTGTGGCCTCCATCTGCCATTGAAGCTTTTCAGTCCTTGAAAGAGGCCTTCACGTCCGCTTCTGTCCTCCGACACCCCAATCCCGAACTACCCTTCTGCATCGAAGTTGATGCTTCTGAAGTCGGAGCCGGAGCCATCCTGTCTCAGAGACACCCCGCTGATGGGAAGTTGCATCCCTGTGCTTATTTCTCCAAGAAATTCTCGTCCGCAGAGCAGAACTACGATGTCGGGAACCGAGAACTCTTGGCTGTTAAACTTGCCCTTGAAGAGTGGCGTCACCTCCTGGAGGGTTCTCTGATTCCTGTTCAGATTTACACCGATCATAAGAATCTCGAGTTCATCCAGTCCCTCAAGAGGCTAAACCCCAGACAAGCAAGGTGGGCTCTCTTCTTCTCTCGATTTAATTTTATCTTGACTTATCGCCCAGGCTCCAAGAATCGGAAGGCCGATGCCTTGTCTCGTAGCTTCACTCCGGTGGACCGCTCTCCTGAGAGACAAGAGCCAATCATCCCTCCAGTCAAGATTATTGCCTCCCTGTATCCACAGTTTGCCGACCAAATCCTGGCTGGTCAGTCTTCTGCTCCTTCAGATACTCCCATTGGAATGGCATTTGTTCCTCCTGAGCTGCGTCTGCCTATCCTGCAACAGACCCATTGCTCCAGGCAAGCCGGACACCCTGGCCCAGCTAAGACTCTTGAACTCTTACGACGCCTGGTCTGGTGGCCTGTTATCCGCAAAGATGTGAAGGACTTTGTTGCTGCTTGTAATGTTTGTGCCACATCTAAGTCAAGCCACTCCCGCCCCAGTGGGTTACTACAGCCTTTGCCGGTTCCTTCCCGTCCCTGGACCCACCTGTCCATGGACTTCATTGTCGAACTTCCTCCCTCTTGTGGGAACACTGTGATCTGGGTTGTCATTGATCGATTCTCCAAAATGGCCCATTTCATCCCTCTGAAGAAGTTGCCCTCTGCGGTGGAGTTGTCCCAGCTATTTATCCAGTACATCTTCCGCCTGCATGGTTTCCCGGTGGAGATCGTCTCCGATAGAGGCACCCAGTTTACTGCCAAATTCTGGCGTTCCCTATGCAAAGACCTGGGAATTGTTCTTCAGTTTTCATCTGCATACCATCCGCAGACGAATGGGGCAGCCGAACGTGTCAACCAAGCCCTGGAACAGTTCCTGAGGAACCACGTATCCCTCTGCCAGGATGACTGGTCTGATCTCCTCCCATGGGCGGAATTCGCTCATAATAATGCTTGTCATTCCTCTACAGGGAGGTCTCCGTTCATGTCGGTGTATAGTCAGCATCCTCAAGCTTTTCCCCAAGACTTTGTGCTATCTGACGTCCCGGCTGCTGACGATTCCGCAGCCCATATGTCTGCTATTTGGGCTGCTACCAAGTTGAACCTAGAGAAGAGCGCTCTTGTTCATAAGACTTTCGCGGATCGTCGTCGAAGATCCTCTCCTCCCTACAAGGTGGGTGATAATGTCTGGCTCTCTTCCAGAAATATCCGGTTGAAGATACCATCTCCCAAGTTGGGTCCAAAATTCGTGGGTCCATTTCCCATCTTGGAGATAATCAACCCTGTGGCTGTCAGACTCCAGCTTCCACCAGAGATGAGAATCCCCAACGTGTTCCACGTGTCTCTGGTGAAACCCGCCATCACCAACCGGTTCTCTGGCGGTCAATCTCCTCCTCCTGCCATCTCTGTGGAGGGTCAACTCGAGTACGAGGTGGAGAAAATCCTAGACTCCAGGATCTCCAGAGGGTCCCTTCAGTACCTCATTCAGTGGAGGGGCTTTGGCCCTGAAGAATGCTCCTGGGAAGGACACCGTGATGTTCACGCTCCTCGTCTGGTGAGGGAGTTCCACTCCAAATTTCCCCAGAAGCCAAGTCCTGGTGGTCCGGAGGCCCCCCGTGAGGGGGGGGGTGCTGTCACGATCGCCGCCCGGAGCTCCGGGCGGCGCGTCCCTCCTTGCCGGCGTCGCTCCCAAAATGGCGGCGCCCATGGCCGCCACGTGGGTAGCGGCGCCGGCGCGATGACGTCAGCGCGCCGACGTCGGCGCAAGAGCGTCAATGACGTCAGAATGGCGCCAAATTTGAAAATAAAAGCGCCAACTAGACGCCAGAATGGCGCCCAAGAATAGGATTTCTTCCCTAAAGAGTATCCTGGGTTTCCTGTCTGCCTTATTGCCTAAATCGTGTTCCTGATCTGTTTCCTGACCCTTTGCCTGGACTTTGGACTTTGTTTGTATTCTGCCTGCCTGTGAACTCTTGCCTGATCCTGACTATTCTTCGTTTAAACCCTTTGGACACCGCGACCTTGTTCCCTCAAGAGGGCTTCCTCCTTGATCCTGACAACCTCCCTGGAGGGAGCTCCCGGCTCCCTGACACTCACAAGTAATGCTAGGATCAGCTCTTGTAATTTAAATGGAAAAAAATGTACCAGAAGTGGACAAACGCTTATGACAACTAAAAGAAGTGTGTTATAATATACCCACCATTCTCTTCTTCAGTCTTCTGTGTGTGGGACTAGCCATTGATGCCCTAATTGTGTTGCCAGCAGTGAACAGTCTGTTTTGTCTAATGAACTAACACACTCCATAGTAATTAACAAATTGATGATGTGCTTTTGCCACATAGATATCAATAAACTGGCCATTTGGCTTAATAGATTGCTTTATGAACTATATACATCACACAGAGTGTAGTGAATCTGGTGATTGGCTTTTGCTGCACAGCAATCAGTGTACAGACTGTACTTGCTTAATGAACTACATATTTTTCCCAGTGGTCAATGAATTCAGGGGTTTAGCTTATGAACAGAAATATTTATATCTATTATGGATCACACATTATTATTTATATTAAGGTGACTGATCTATTTGGAAATTGATTGTAGTGTGTAATGAATAGCATTGTTCTGAATCAATTTCGATAGCTTTGACATGTTGGAAAGATGACTATTATTGAGGTGTGGGCTTGAGCAGTACAATAAACTGATTAATTGCATACTGACTATGTGTCATTGACACAGGTTTTAAGGCATCTTATAAACACAATATCATACTGCAAAATATCTAAAAGAAAAGAGAAGGAAGCGCACATAGGGCAATACTGTCTTATGTTGTCTGATAAGGGCAATCCAGCCACAATAGGGTTCAAAGGTGTTCAGAGAAGAAGGTTAATTGGATCCACCCAAGGTGCAAACATGAATCAGGCTTCCCTTTTGGGCATGTACTTACAAACAGTCAATGTTCAGCTTGCATGTCATATTTGTTTTGTGTTCTGCATTTAGTTCATTACTCCATACATGAAGTGGAGATAAAAGAGAAAACAATCATAGTATAGTTCCGTCTAATAAATATTTTAAAAGCAATCACAGAACGACAATTGCCTACTCACTAACAGTTCAGCATCAAAAGCACATCACATTCCAAGGTAAAAGTCCTGACTCTTCAGAAGGATCTGCTGTTTGGACCCCTGTGGTTTTATGCAAGGTGCATTCCCCTTTGTCTAGGGGCTTTGCATTGCATATATTTACATTTAGAAACTGTCTAGTTAGCACAAAGTAGTTGTAACATAGGAACAAATTAGTTTGTGTAAACATTAAAATTACATTTCTAAAAACAATAATGAAACAAAGCAAACTGACATTACTGCTTCTAACCCATATTGTTCTTAAACATTTTGTTGCATAGTCACACTTATATATTGACACCATCTTATTGTTTATATAAAAAATCATATGAAAACACTTCTAAAATACAATGTAAAATTATGGCAGTGTCATATGTAGGTATTAAGGATATTTCAATTAAAAGCAGCTAAATCAAGATCAATGTTGAGGCCTCCTGGACTTAATGTGTTCATTTTGTATATCCAATAGGTTTCCCTCTGTCTTAATTTGTTTAGTCGATCTCCCCCTTTATATGTGGGTTCAATGTGTTCCAGTACCCTATAACTTAGTTTCCTTGGGTCTGCAAAATCTGATTCTTTAAAATGTCTTGGGACACTATGATTTGTCCGTTTTTTAAATATATTATTTACATACTCTAGAATGCACAGTGGGTACATGAATTTTTTTTTTTTAAATTTGTATTGAATTTTTATATAAACAATAAGATCGTGTCAATATATAAGTGTGACTATGCTGGATTGCCCTTATCAGACAACATAAAACAGTATTGCCCTATGTGCGTTTCCTTCTCTTTTCTCTTTTAGATATTTTGCAGCACTGACCAACTTTATGTGAGAGTTGGAATTAAGGAAGCAGCGGAGATACTTAGTTAGGTGTTGATAAAAGCCTCTCCCAATGCTTTTAATTGACTATATCATACAGTGTCGGACTGTGATACCAGGGGCCCACCAGAAAACTTTAGACTGTGGGCCCATTTTCCAAACTGTTATTCCTCTTCTTTTCACTCAACCTCTTTATTCTGCTAATCTTTTATATCTACTTACCATACTCTATTCTTCCATTATTAAGCATTTTTTTCCATAAAGAAATAGGGAATGGCCATGAAATATGCTACATGGTTAGAAGCAAGAGGCCCACCGGGAGTTTTCCGGGTATCCCTGTGGGTCAGTCCGACACTGATATCATACTGCACTGGAATGTAATATTGCTGCACGACTGTAATGTTACAGCAATGTTAAATGCTAATCCGAATATGTGTGTTGTGTGAATTTTCTCTATACACTGTAATTAATAATATGTCAAGAATATATTATTTTTGGACATTTTGAAATAACCCAAATATGGAGCTGGTGTACAATAAAAAGCATATGTGGTTATGGCTGCACATGGGAATAGAAAACATTAAAAAAGTAACATAAAAGTGCCAGGCTGCAGCAGAACCATGCTTCATTTGCTTCTATTCTGCATGTCTTTCAGTTTTTCTCCCATAATAGGTATTTATTCTGTAATAGAACATTCTCATGTTGATTCTTCTGTACATCTCTAGGGTCTAAAGAAAGTGAGATGAATTGCAAAATTGAAGTTAACATTGGAATAGCAATATACCACAAGGTGGTGCGGTAACTGAAGGATGTTTAACTGTCTGTTGTGCTTGCAATGAGACATAGATAAAAACATTTCCACCTTATACTATCATCTCAGTGATAACTTATATCAAGCAGATTTATACAGCATATGAATGTGTTTTTAAGAAAGGCACATATAAATTTTAAAACAGAAAAAAATAATTGTGAATGAATTTATGTACACAGTTCTTTCTTGCTGTTTAAAGAAACTTTCATGAACTTGAGAGTTGCAAGAAATATAATTCATCAATGTTTGCTGGCAAGTCAAAAAATAAAAAATAAAACAAAATAAAAATGGGCCTAATAAAAGAAAGCACAATTGTAAGCAACAAGTATACAATTATTAAAATGTTTCAATGCTTTTAAAGTTATTTGTAAAAAAAAAAATTCAAAAAGCAGCATATGCTTAACTCCTGATTGTTGCTTTATAAACAATGTTGCAAAAGTCTTAGTTCCTCAGCAAAGACAGGTCTGTTGATCCACTATGGGGGGGTTTGTGGATGCACACCTAAGGCCAATTTCAAAAAGTATAATTTCAAAAAGTATAAAGCCCTGTCTAAGTAATTCAAGTAAATATGCCAGTGCATTTAATTTTGAAACAGGGTTTTTTTGTTACAAAGTTATGATCATAATATTGATAAGCCACCATACCACGTCAAGGTAAAACCCCACATGGTGGTCCCTAACTTATTTATCTTTAGTCATAGTAAACAAGGTACATTACCTCTCTGTAGTAGCAATTCTTTGTATAAACATCTCCTGTGCCTTGGTTTCAACTCTGTGCTAGATCCTCCCCCGCCAACTTGCTGAGCGGCTTTTAAGAGGGAGAGACTGCCTTAACCAACGCCCATTTTAGAAAAGTAGAAATCAGGTGTTGTAATTAAAATCAAGGTAGAGTGATATGTGCAGTTGCACAATAGTGTGTATACATGTGTAAGTGAAAAGTGAAAGTATGTATGGTAGTGGTAAGGGAAAGTGTATGTGTATTTGGGAGTATATGTGTAAGAAAGCATAGAATAAAAGAATGTAAAGAAGAAATAAATGAGAGACATAAGTGTATGTGTACATAGAGTAGTGTCTAATGGGACGTTGGTTTTTTCACGGCTAGACCCTCCCATGCCGCCAGCACTTATGGCTTTTAAGAGAGAGCGATTGCACAAACCAAGGCACAACAAGTGAGGGGGACCACCAAAAGTATAAAGGGGGGGTATGAGGGTGCAATAACCACATGAGCTTAGCCAAAGCTTGCCTTGTCTTACATTGTATCAAGTCTGAGCCATCAGGGTTGAGAATATAAAGGGGCAGACAAACAATGCTTTCAATAGCAAGAATAACTTAAAAAACATAGAAAATGGGTAATGAATGTATATTGCAAAGTTGCTTAGAATTATGTTTTCTTTTATTAGGCAAAACTAATTTCCCTTTAATCCTTAAAAATGTTAGAATATGTCAGTCTAAGCTTTAGGCTCTGTGTTTGATCCTCCTCATTGTGTGAGCTAAACCCATACTAATCTCCACTCCTATTTTACCCTGTTATGTCTATGTCCCTATCTAATCAATGTACAGACTGCTAAGTGAATTAAATGTATGCTCAGTTATGCAAGATGCTTGAATGGTGAAATAGTCAGACTTAAGTTAATGGCACTGAATGAGCGACATCACTTCATTTGTGAGACGTGAAATGTGATTGAATTAGTTCTAAAAATGAGTAGTAAATATATGCAGGATAATGAACCCATTACTGTAATAAATCTATTAAAATTATTTAAGACAATCCATGACCATAAAAATGCACAAGGCCACAGGCCGAGTGCTTTGTTATAGATCTTCAGTAGTAGTATTTATTAATCTGGCTGTGAGATTAACTGCACCCAGAACCATTGTGTCACTCTGGGTGCAGGCACATGAAGTGGATTTCAGCAGCAAAATGTATGCATTTTGGCACTGAAATTTGTGCTGTGTGCCTGATGCAGTGAATGTGGGAGCAGGAATCAGAAAATTGTTTATTTGAAAGCCAAGAATCTTCACTATAGAATCTGTGGAGAATGGGGGTGTTATCAGGTAACCTTCTTTTGAGGTATTTGTGCCATATTAGGGTACAAGCTGGACAAACCCTATGTGGAATTTGGGGGCTGCTCTGATAGCAGTGTCCATAGCAATTCTGGACTTGTCTGTATGGTATGGCAGTATGGCACAGAATATGATGTTCATAAAGATATCATTTAAGTATGGGTTATTGGAAAAGTACTAAACTCTTGCCCTCCGCCAGCCCCTCCATTGCTCACTTCCCTGCCTCCGCTCCAAGCTCCCTGCCCACAGTATTTCATGTTTTTAGATGCCTCTCTTCTGCTGGCCTGCTATACAATTGCAGTGTGGAGTTCAAAGGGGCCATCTTCTGTCTGTGTTCTCATCCTCTTCTAGTTGCCAATATGGATGCTGGAGCATGCTCAGTAGAAGCTGATTCAGGACACTGATTTATTTGTGCAGGCTTCTCCAAGATTCTTCTTTGTTCTACAGAAGAGGATTAGAGGACAGACAGAAGATGGTGCATTTGAACTTAGTGTGCAACTCTGCAAACTTATAGCAGGTCAGCAGAAAGCAGACTTCTAAAAAGACTAAATACTGCAAGCAGGGAGCTTGGAGTGGGGGCAGTGAAGTGAACAGTGGAGAGGGGTGGAGGGGGTCATGGGTTTAGTTCTAGTTAATTTAGATTATAGTGTGCTATACCTTGCTTCAACTGAACAGGGTAAATAGAAATGGCAGAGGATATGTATATATATATATATATTATGCATTACGTGAAGCCCAAAATAAAGGAAGAACTTGTAACAGGAATACGTAATAGGCAGAATCCATAAATGACAGATGTTTTGTTAGGACCTTATGCAGTTGTATTAGCAGATACATTCCAAGAAAGGATTTAATTCCCAACATGGCCACTTGAACCAGGAGCTCCCTCTCTGTGTGGGTGTCCTAACTCTGGCGGTTGACAATTTTAAAAAAAAAACTATGGTTACCACCAACTGGAGTGTGGGCACTATTAGCCTGCACCTTTTGTGGGGAAAATATTTTAAGATAACAGGTGCCCTTTAATGAAGACAGGAAGAAATGTCCTCCCTCTGAGGCAAATTGGAGAGGCTTCTTATGAATTTGTTTTGCCTTTGTCACATTTGGTATTCCAAAGCCCAGAACAAACACCAGGCTTCCAGTCACGACTCTTCTGACTATAACAGTTGCCTTTCATGTCAAGAGAAGCCCTTCGCTACTCAGATGCCACCAGGTCTTACAGTGAAAGAACTAAGGCGAAGGTTCTGGGAAGACAAGGGAACCGAAATGTGTAACAGTAGTGACTGGAAAAGAGTAAAGTGTGGTTGAGAAACAGGCCGGGATCAATGACCAGTCAATCAGCGCATTTGGTTTTATGATGGACAGATCACGACAATAACATTCATTTGTTTTTTATGATGCAGTAAATGGGATGTTAGAAAGTGTAGTTGAAGTAGGTGTTAATCTCGTGGTGCTATTTGTGCTATTTGATAGCGAACTGACAAATGAAACTATTAGGCAAGGGTTCCAAGTGGTGTAATGCAGGGTTCTCTGTTGTACTCCAGTCCCTTGCATTTAACCTATTCATTATTGACTTGGAAGAGGGCTTTTAAAAACAATGTATAATATCTTCTCCTTTGCATAGCACTGCCACGGGTGCTTTATTTGCCATTACATTTTACCCAGAGGACAACAAGGAATTCCTTGAGAATTTTTTTACAGTACTTCTGCTAAATTGTAGAATTCCCTCCTCAAGTGATATATAGATATATCAGATATATTAGATGGTTAGAAAATACAAGCTTACTGATATGTATAATCTTACTACAACAATGTTACAGGAATTTGTCTGTTATTTTTGAGTTAGGAGTATTTTTTTTCCCTTTTAAAGTAACAGATACAAATCTCCAGATGATTGAGTGTTCTTGCTACATCCCCATTGCATAGTGGGAGGAAATATGGGTTAGGGGTACATATCCACTGCTTTTTCGCCTTGTGATTATTTCCCAGATGTCCATTCCTTCACACTCTGCTCTAACCTGAGCACATTTTTGCAGAAAGAGTGAGCAGCAAGGTGGTTCGATAGGATATTAAATGTTAAAACTTCTGTCAGTTGACTGATTACCTTGCAGCTTACTCTTGCAGTCAGAGATTCACTTAGTTTAGAGCAGTGCCTGAAGAAATAATGAATTGGTAGAAAAGCTGTGAGCACAGGGGCAATACATTAGGTAATAACTCAGCTGGGGACACTGTGTCATGAAAACTGGGTCCAATGTGTCATGTATCACTGGGTTTAGCTTGTCATGTTGCTAGGGTTACTATGAATTGGTAGCACTAATTTCTTAGGTCACTACATCATAAAATACTGGGTCAACAGTGTCATAAAGTACTGCGGCCTTTGTGATATGATATGCTGGAGTCACATTTCACATATATTGAAGGGGCCACTGTATCGTGACATGGTTGGTCCACTGTATCATCTATTGCTGGGGACTCGGTGTTATGCTAGAGCCACTGTGTAATTAATTTCTGACATTACACTGCTGTCCATATTAGGGAAGAGCTATAAGTGAATCTGAGTAGAATTAGTCATATTTCTACCTCAAATTGTTTTATTTAATAGTTTGTCTTTTTGTCATTGATTGTTTACACAAAATTTCCAGAATGCTGCACAAAGAAATATACATTTGCTCCCCTTTAATGTTTGTGCATTATGTTTCTAATTATCAGAGAATAACACAAACATTTAGCAGCAGATGTGGTATAAAGTGAAGAACATAGTTGAAAGTACAACATAAATAAATAATCGGAGAATTTAGTGTGTGGTATTGTCCCCTCTCCTATGTGTCATTTGCCATTCTATTTAATGTACATACATTATTATGCTTGACTTAAAAGTAATGCAAGCTCTCTTGAAAGCATAAATGTAATCTGCCATCACAACGTCACCTGCAGGGCATTTCACAGACTCTCTGCCCACACAATGAACAACCATTTGCATTGTTCTAGGTGAACATTCTGTACTTAAGCCAAAAGGGTTGACATCTTTTCTTTTTTTATATGAAAAAGTACTTTTAAAGTGTAGTCATGTCCCCTCATAAACTTGAGGCTACATGGCAGTAGTTGGATAAAGCTTAGAAACAATGTGCAGTGAATCCAGAATAATTTAGGATTAAACCAAAACAGGGAAACAGTCTTGGCAGGCAGCAGGAAAATCAAGTCCCAGCAACACAAGGGTATCCAGTAGACCTTTAGATGGTAATCAGTTGATCTTAAGACACGGTCAACACACAGCTTATCTAAATAACCCTCCTGTTTCATGCTTTTCATTCAGATATTAATTATGTTATAGTTACATAAGAAATAGATGTTAGCAATATATATTTTCTCATAAATCAAGATTTAAGTAATATTTCCCATGGAACAGAATGCTAACAATGCTTTTATGGATGTAGATCATAATGGGACACTAGGGGGCCGATTCATCAATAGTCGAATATCGAGGGTTAATTAACCCTCGATATTCGACTGGGAACTAAAATCGTTCGACTTCGAATATCGAAGTCGAACGATTTTGCGCAAATCCTGCGATCGATCGATCGAAGGATTTTTCGTTCGATCGAACGATTAAATCCTTCGAATCGAACGATTCGAAGGATTTGAATCCAACGATCGAAGGAAAATCCTTCGATCAAAAAATCACAGGCAAGCCTATGGGGACCTTCCCCATAGGCTAACATTGACTTCGGTAGGTTTTATCTACCGAAGTAGGTGGTCGAAGTATTTTTTAAAGAGACAGTACTTCAATTATCGAATGGTCGAATAGTCGAACGATTTTTACTTCGATTCGTTCGAATCGTTCGAATTCGAACGAATTTAACCAATTCAATGGTCGAAGTACCCATAAAATACTTCGAAATTCGACGTTTTTTACATTCGAATTCTTCACTCGAATTTTGTAAATCTGCCCCTAAAAGTAGACTCTGCATTAGTAAAGTTTGGGCACTCCTGCAGTAATACATTCAGGTCTAAAGACTTAGGACAACAAGGGCTAAATCATGGAAGAAATCTAATGATCCAGCACAGGAGAAAGGAAGAGTCAGGTTTAAATATTCCGTTAGTCAATTGCCTGCATATGAATCTAATGAAACCATATGTGTGATTTAGTATGTAAATATAGATGCAGTAGTCACAAACAATACTTACAATGCTTACCAAACAGAGCCTCCATTTTATTCTTGAGCAAGTATTAAATAATATATATAATATTATGGTCATTTCCTATATTCGTTAATTGTAATGAGAGAATCTGTCAGGTACATTGGAGTCAATGGGTGTTTTCTTGCAGTGACTTTTCCCACACAAAATACATTGGGGTGTTTTGTTGCCCTGCTCTTTTGCACTGAAAATTTTGCTGCAAATTTTTGCCTAGGTTTTCTCAGATTGTGAAAATATAGAATTGTGCCTCCAAAAAAACCTTCTATACATTCATAAATGCATGCGCATTTTAGCTAATGGTTAGGCAGGTCTGATGGGACTTAGAAGGGCAATTGTAAAATTCGGATCGGCAGGGGACTCACAGTGGGTGAAGGGGTTGGAGGCTCTAATGATCCAAGGGCTCAGTTACTCGACGGTTAGATGTGCCTGAGGCACACTACATACCACCGAATGTGCGTTGCAAAACTACGGCTTTAGGTCATCATTACCTATGGGGATAAGTGTATTCAACCTCACACTATATGGGAGGGATCTCGAAGTGAGTGAAGGGGTTGGCACTCTGATGGGTATCCTTTTGCGGACCTCATCGGCGTTCACATTTACTATGGTGGCTATTTGAATGTGCTACTTAATTACCATTAGCAGTCGCTTCCTAGATATATAAGTGTAATAGCACATTACCTCCTAAACCCAACAATTGCCTGGTCAATCATCCTCCTGCAGCTAACTCTTAATTTTAATGTTGCATACTAGACTTTGTTTTAATGACATATTAAAGGTTACGTTTTAATCTTATCTCTTCATAGGAGCTTCGGAGCCTATGGATGGGAGGGTACAGTAGGATGGGTCAGCTCTTTCATTCCTCTCTGTTGTTGTACTGTATATATATATATATATATATATAGATAGATAGATATATAGACAGGTATGGGATTTAAAAATGTAATAATAGTGCAATAATTATAATAAAATGAAAAAAAAATTGTGAAACATACATTTTGCAGTTGGTTGTCAAATTACAGGTATTGCTTTGCTCATCTCTTCTAACTGAGAAATTACCTACCTACACAGTTAACAGCCTAAACACTGAGGCAGGAATTTTCAAATAACTTTTTTCAAAATAAATGAACTTTTATACCAAAGTCACCAAAGGATGTTGCCTGCTTTCCCTGCAGAAGTGCACAGAAACTTACTTCCACAACACCCATTTGTTTCATAATATAAAATTAGGGGAAAAACAAACATATTCCTTTATCATCTTTTTTTTCTCCTTAGTACTCTGTTTGGAAACTGCCATTTCTCATGTCATATACTTCCCCATAGCCTCCTGATCAAAATCTAATATGCCTGATGAAGTTTAAATGTAAAGCAGATGGAAGCACAGCAGTAATTTTCAATAATAATAAAAATATTTTTTTTTCCTTGTACAGTGAATTCATTTCAAAACAAGCCTGATATATCAGCCTGATATTTGCAGCCAACATTACTTATGAGTGAATGTATCCTGTTTACTTTGATAATGGTTTCATAATTTTTTCAAGTTGCAGTATGTAACTGCTATTTAGCTCATCGAAAGATCTGAGCAAGGCAAGAATCTCATACATTAATAAATGTCACAACAAATAATGTTCCCTGTCTCAGACTATCTCTGTGTAAATCCAAGTATTAAATTCTTTTTAATGCATTAGAAGTTGTGGTAGAACCCAAAGGGTTAATCCCTTATAATCTCATTTGTAATCATGTCTCCCCATAAACTATTTTTGAAGAGTGTTAGAAGAATGTGTTATGATTACTTTAGGGGAATAAATATGGTTTCAAAACTGAAAGTAAAGTCATAGTTTAACAGCAGTTTAAATTACAGCCCCTAGAATGCAACTCAACAAGATTGTAACACAAAAACTGCAGTGCTAATCACAAAACAAAAGAAATTTGAAGACAAAAACAACTAGTTCACATGAGGTTCTGTCAAAAGTTCTGTTTGCGCCATTACTGCTGCACCAAGGAGACAGCTATCAGCACACCTTGGCTCGGGCAAAGTGACTGAGATTCCTACGAGAACAATAGAACAGGAGTCTAAGCAGCTTGAAAAAACACATTTTTGTAACATATATTACATTTGTACAGGAAGAAACTCTATCTTTGATGTAATTGTATATCTTTACTGTTATATAATTATAATATCTCTATTATTCACTGACTGGAAAGACAAGTATTTAAACTCCATTTTATTTTAAAACCGAATTGTGGGGGTTTTGCCAAAATTTAGTGTCACAGCAGGAGAGTAGTTTGAAGCTCAGTTTTCCTGTGACAATATTGTTTTGTAAGCAATTTTTCTTAAAAGCCTACAAGAAGCATTACCCCCACTGTGTATAGGGTGTGGCAGTTCAAAGATCCAGAATCTTCTAGCACACTACAACCCCAAAATGTGCATCTGTGTAGCCTATAAAGTCCATCATTTTAAGCTAAGAAACCATTGTGCTCACAAGTACAGTGTATAGGCCATGTGCTTATAATGCACAGCAGTTTTTACAGCTCATATCCCAATATAACAATATACAATGAACAGAAAACACAGCATTTCAATATGTATAAAGTCAATGGCATATTCCCTGCCAGTTTCACATATTTCTCTTATTCATGAGCTCCTACATTTATGACTCATTTGAGTTGAGGGCCTCTGTAATCTGTACTGTGCCACAAGAACAAGAAATACACAGGTTTAGGTTCCCCTACAGTAAGCCAAACTGTGAAGTTCCTGCTGGCTAGTAGTCCACTACAATAGAATAGTAAATTACTAAATCAAAGGCTTCAGAGGAAGAGTAGCCATCGGTACAGTTATGGAAAGTAATTGGGATTGCTTAATTTTCTGTGCTTGGCATTAAAAGGGTGTCTGAGAATAATTCTTTAGGCCCCTTTGACATAGCACGCTATAGGAATCCTTTGAGCTAGCTCCATCTTTGAGGTGGTGGTAGCACCAAGGTTCCCCAGTATCAATAGGAACATTTGCGTGTGTATGAAAACGGAAAAAGATGCACCAGTGCCATGTACAATTATGCAGAATGGCTTTGGCCACAAAAACTTATACTGGTCTGAGCATGCTGGAAGCCTGACCCAGCATGGAGGATTCCTGGGAAACTGGTAACTGCCAGTCCTGCCATAAACTACCCATGACCAGTCACCACAAGGCGTCTAACAAACTGGCATCACACAGGGAATTTACTTGTCCTTTAAATTCAAACAGAAAACAAGCAGACATTATCTCTAGACTGGAAGAGACTGTTAAAAAATGTTTTGTAACGTCCTTGCATTCAATGACAACATATACTTGAGAATAAAAATACTCTTCCCAGAGTTGGCAGTGCTTCTTCTAGGGTAAATGCTTTCTTCTTACTGCTAAAACTCTCACAGTTGAAAGTCAAAAGGATAGAAAAGTTGAGGTCAAATCCAGCTATCGGTTACATTTGTCAAATGCAGCAAACATGTTAAGGCCAAAGTCATGGCAGTCCTGCAAGTCAGAACAGGAAGAAAAGAAGCAAGGCAAAAACCATTGATGAAATTAAGCAAAGAATAGAAAATACAAGAGCACACAAGACATGAGAAGGATGTATCAATATAAAGTGATTTAAATATCAATCAGAGAAGTGCCCATATTTCTGTTCGGTGGATGAAGATCTTGCTTCTATATACACGTCCTTCACAGCAAATGCAGGGAATGGTATGCAGCAAACTGCATGAGCTCTTCTTGCACATGCCCACTGGATATAGACTGACTTTACTTTGAATGAAAAGAATTTACAATTCTATTTATGTAACGAGATATGGCTCAGTTTATTTGCAAAATTACAACAGTGCTAGTTTTAGTAGCCAATTTGTTATGGGTGAGGATTTGGGTTAGTTTACATGTTTTAGCATCTATTCCAAAAGGTGGGGGTTTGAGAAAGAATCATTCGAGAGAAGCAGAATTTGCCTTGCTTTTACCAAGGTGTTTTTGCAGCTGAATCAGATAAGCAGATTAGATGTATTTCTTCCTCTCCTAACTGCAGACCATTATTTATTCCTAATGCTTAATTTTAATGCTATTATTTATTGTTTCAGAAACCCGACAAATGTTTTACCCTTAGCTCTTTGGTACAATTCTGTATATGAAAATACACATAAAACCCATAGTTCATTTGAGAATTCCCAGTCCTGTACAGAGCCTCTCCTTTTCTTTGCTTTTCCCCTTGATTTGTGACAGATGACTGGTTAGCAATTTCTGTTCTATTTTTAGCTCTGTGGCGCTGTTTCTCTCCAGTGTTAGACTACAGTCTAGAGCAAAGATATATTTTATATATATATATATATATATATATATATATATATATATATATTCATACACATATATTTTGCTTTGTTCATCTTGCAGAGTGAAGATAAGGCAGATTGTGGCAGTAGGGAAGGGGGGTGTTAAAATCAGAGTTTAAAGCTGAGCTTGAGATAGATCCTTCACTGGTAGAAATAATGTGCTGCTATATATAGAAGCCTAGTGTTCCTAGGGGGAAACTTAATGATGCAATGACGTCACTGCAGGTCAGCATCAGACTGGTGGAAGTCAGTTGCATGCATCTGGCTGCAGAATATTTGCAGGATCCGGAGGTACAGGGAGGGAATCACAGACGGTGCACCTAGAAACAGACATCTCTGCTTTGCAGATATATTGCAGGACAGTCCAGCTGAAATGAGTGTAGCTTTCATACATTAATCAGCCAACTCCATCTTCTTGAGGAGCTGAAACTGAACAGCCAGAATGACGACAGAAAAGAAAAAAAAGCGTAAACCTTTACTTCAAACCACCTGTGTTATACTGAATTCACATCCACAGAGATTCAGCTGTTTTAAAGGTATGTGAATTGTGTCATTTCATGCCATATGTACGTGTTTGTAAAAAAAAAATTCTGGAATTCCAGGGAGATTGTTAGCATGTACAAAATAAATTGGAACCCTGCATGTTTAATGCAATATACCCTGCTGGGGTGGGGGGAAATTATATGTTATTAATAACAATGCATGTTTATTATTTGGGGGTTTAGTAGACATTTTCCACCAGTTTCAGCCCAGGAATTAGAGCATGTATAGATGAAAGAAAAATACATTTATACTGAGGGATTGATATAAATGTCTTATATATATTATATAGTATTATTCAAATCTGAGTTTTTCTGTAAGCCATGCTTGGGGTAAATATATCTCTGAGGGACAGACAAGAAACCCTTACTTGCTGCTGCTGCTGCTGCTGTTGCAAAACCCTGTGTTTTGAAGCTCTTTCAGTTGATGTGCCATAGCTAAGTCTCCTGACTGCAAACCATTTCCTTGATCTTCCATGTCCTGTCGGTTTTATCAGTCTTCTGAATGAGTATTAGTATACAGTAAGTCAGTCTGTAAACACTCTATAACATTCAAATATAGTCAAGTTTATACTGTATGACAGCTTATTTTTTTCCATTAACAGTTGTTAAAAAGTTAGAAAGAATTTTGAAACCTGCCGAACTGTATTATAGGTTATGTCAACTATTACTATGCTCTGTAAGGCTTTATTTTCATTATTTATCTAAGAAAGGTATACCTTTATTCATCTGATGGTTTAGTGAATTTCTGTGGTACAATGCTGGTTTCAGAAATTGCCAAGCTTTTCATCTCCTCCTTCATCCTCCCCATGACACATGTAATCTGTATTTATTTAGGGCCAAATTATTCTACAATCAGCAGGCACTCTAATAGAAAGAGTGTCATGTTAAATACAGAAAAAGTGGCTGGCTCTGGGCATCAAAATCCCCTAAAGGAGTGGCCATGGAATTAGTACACATTTAATACGGTTTGAATTTGATCAAGGGAACCTTTAAGAAAAGTAATATGAATTAAAGATATTAGAAATGTAAAAATCAGCTAAAAAATACCCTTTATGAAAAAACACATATTTTAGGATGCCCTTAGTTTGAGAGGTAAATCTCATGGGATATCACTTAAGATTTGCACTGATGAAAAGCTTGCAATATATTTTTCTTTTTGCTATAGCATGGACAATTACATAATTTCCTCTTTCACAAGATAAAAAGAAATACAATGTGATGATTTGTGGTATTAAGTATAAAATGAAGAATATTAGGCGGTGTGTATATGTTGATAAAAGACAATACATTTCTATGTGTGGTTTGGGACATCCTCTGTAATTACACTGGGAATGGTAGTGAACTGGTTTTTGGTTCTTGGTAAGTATTGTGGTATCCTGTAGAGCACTGCTAGCTATGTAAATACATTAACTCTTACTGCAACTTATAATTAAATAATTACAAATATTCCAAAGTAGATGAGCTGATAATCAGATTTGGTGGAACATTTAGAGCACTAATTCTTTTAAAAGTCACAAAACAGTACATTGCCATTTTTATGTTAAATGGAATTAGAATATAAACCAGGCTAAAAAATATTTTTCTCATCATGTATTAGAAGGTTTTTTTTTTTAAAGAAAGAAGCTAATGACCTTTCGAAATCCTGTTGGATGTGCAAGGAGCTTCTGCAAAAAGGAAAGGATGAACGTGATGAAGAACACTGCAAATATGACGATGGTAAGCAATACATAAACTTAAATTTGTAGAAGGCAGCAGAAGTTGCCTCCCGAAGAGTGGACTGGATTGTTTGGTTATTGAGGATCCTCATACAGGGGAAAACAAACAAATCTAGTAATAAGAAACACTAATGGAAATTGGTAGTGATAAGGAAATTTGTCCCATTTCGTTTCGCCTCATTTAGTCTTCAGGTCTCTTGCCAACACGAAGCCTGCAGGAGCATGTGCAGTTGGGCCAAGTCAGGATCGGCTTTTACTGCGCATGCGCAAATCGGGGTTGAGACCTGAACACTATACAAAGAGCCGGAAGATGGCGACTGGGAGCTCTGCTGCTCTGTTGAGCTTTTAAGGGTGAGAAATTTTTAAAGGGTTTTTTTACACTAAATCACATAATGGGGAGGGAGAGGGGGTAATGCCTGAGGGTTTAGGGGGGCTTTTGGTATGGGGGTTTAGTTCTCCTTTAAGATAAGTTGATTTTGAATACTAAAAATAAATACAAAAATATTTTATACCATTATTTCTCAAACTCTGAAAATATATGTTAATGCTTTAAATGCTTAATTATCTGCATTATAGACAGTAACCCAAGCACAGATAATATTTGATACACCCTGCCTTAGCCTAAATGTATAAAATGCCAACTGTCCCTCTTGTATCTAATGAAGACAAATATATGATATACTGTAATAAGTGACAAGAAGAGCATGAAGTGCTTCAGTCACACTGTTGAGGTCAATTGCATTTCCCCCCTCCTGTCACTTGGGTAGAGGGAGCTTACCTAAGTGCAAATTGCACCCGCTTTTAAATATGTACAGGAGGACTAAAATGTCTCCTTATGTTAGAAAGAATAGTAGCAATAGTGTGTTTTTTTACTTCAGTCTAAAAGGTGGAGGCAAACTACAATCGCTATGAAAAACAAACCAACATGTAATCTATCAAATTGACATTTCTGAATCAGAACGTAAATCTTATTTATGATATGTACATTTTTCAATCAACTGATTTCAGTGAAATTCCTGTCTGGTAAATGGTTCACTTTTGTATACAATGTTATGTTTTCAATTATGAATAAAAAAAAGCTTCATTATTGAAATAACATAAAAGTAAAAGGTTGTGTCCTGAGGTAGACTTTTGCAGTAGTGTACATGTTCCCCAATGGACACAACACTGACATGCTTGTAAAGTTTTGATTTAAAAATGAGTTAGCTGTAAGTGATTCAGGGGTCCGTTTACTAAAGTGCGGTAAATTTGACTTTAAGTTTCTGCATTTTATCGCTGAGAATATTTGTCCGCCAGAATATTCGCAGCGACTAAGTTTACTAAACAGCGATGCACTCAGAAGTCATTGCGATCACTTGCGGTAACTACAATAATGAACCAGCTTATTTTAGCGGTAATATTAGCAAGTTGCGAATTTTCTGGCGACAAATTAAGTTTTTGCGAATATTTATGCTAATCAATAAATAGTCTTGTTTTATGGCAGTTATTATGGCAATTTTTACTGTGACATTTATGGCCAGAAATGTATATATATATATGTGTGTAACCCTTTTGACACCCCTTTGCTGGTGTTACACTCCACGTGTGGCGCTTACCTGATGACATGGGACAACCCTGAGCCACTCTGCAGTGGTATTAGGAGAGACTGGGTACCTGGTACTTACCAGCGCAGTGTCTCCACCTAGTGGGATCTGGGAATGCACCTACAGGTGCCCCCCACTAGGAATAATAATGCCCACACAGTATTGGTTAAACTGAATAACTCTTTATCTAAAAAAAAGGGCCAACTAATACATGCAGCACTCCTAACCGGTGGCAATAGGGCCTCACTAACTAACTTGCTAGTGCAATCTGTCTACCTAACTAAAAAAGGCAAAGCCCTTTAATGTCCTTTCAATAAAGAGTGTCTGTATCTTCAAGCGCTTCTTTTGGGTACTGTCCCTTTAAACAGGCTACTCACTCCAAATCCTCTTCGGATGCTTTACAGTTTGTCTTCAGGCTAGTCCAGCACATTAGATTTACAATGCGACTACCAGGCTCCTTTGGATCCTCAGATAGGAATCTCCTGCTGGTTGTTCCTCCAGTCTGTATTCCTTTCATACTCTCTGTCTCTCCAGGCACAGTATGTGGCTTCCCTGTGCCAGCCCGATCCAAATGTCTGCTTTGGGTGGAGCCTCTCAGCTCTCTGGGCCCACCACCAGCAATCTGGTCTCTTTCTCTGTCCACCATGTGGTTCTCTATGACAGACTTTCTTCTTTTGCCAGTATCTGCGACTTCCTTTTCCTGCCAGCCACTGACTAGCTGCTGTGTCACTTCCTGCTGCACTAAGATCAGTGAACAGCTGGTTGCTAGGTAACAGCTTACAGCACACACACACACAGGCTCTATGCATGTTGGGGTTGTTTTCTCTGGAAAAAAGGCGCTTGCGAGGGCACATGATTACACTTTACAAGTACATTAGAGGACATTATAGACAAATGGCAGGGGACCTTTTTACCCATAAAGTGGATCACCATACCAGAGGTCACCCCTTTAGACTAGAAGAAAAGAACTTTCATTTGAAGCAACGTAGGGGGTTCTTCACAGTCAGGACAGTGAGGTTGTGGAATGCACTGCCGGGTGATGTTGTGATGGCTGATTCAGTTAATGCCTTTAAGAATGGCTTGGATGATTTTTTGGACAGACATAATATCAAAGGCTATTGTGATACTAAGCTCTATAGTTAGTATAGGTATGGGTATATAGAATTTAATTAAAAGTAGGGAGGGTGTGTGTATGGATGCTGGGTTTTCATTTGGAGGGGGTTGAACTTGATGGACTTTGTCTTTTTTCAACCCAATTTAACTATGTAACTATGGGCCCTGCTTACAGGGGTAAGTGCAAGGGGTTTGCACTAATTCCCTACATATACATGTGACCAAACGCTTGCACTCTAAACCAGTCTTCGATTTCTGCAGGGGGTGCTGGGTCAAATCTTATGTATAGTTCAAAAGGACCCACACTCCAAAGTCAGTGAACATGTGTGCATCCAACGTTTCGTGCAACATTAGAGCCGTTAATATTGGCTTGAGAAGTACAAGAGTAATAGCAAAAACAATCAATAGATTCTTCCTTCTGTCTATAGGATAGTACCTGCTGTGAAAGAATAAAAAAAGAGCACATATATATACATTAACACCACTAAGTAACTGTGGCCATCACAACCTATGCAACTATGATGTAGGATACATAAGCCTCCCCTGAACACTAATTAATATGAGAGACAGGTATAATTGATGTCAACAGACAAACCCTTAAGAACAAATGGCATGACAAATTTGTGACAATGGGCCAGCTTCTATTCAGTGACAAAATGTTTTCTCACTGAATTGAATCTCATATTTGCCCCTTGAAACAAATATATTATTAAGCCTGCTCTGATGGTCCATACATTATATTAGAGAAAATGGTAACATTGTGGCTCTGAATCTTCTTTGAAAAAATGGTGTACAATAATTAAAATATTTTTTATATAAATAATAAAATTGCATATGGATTTATCTACTGCACTATTTGTACTAATATGTAAAATAGATTTAGAGACATACAATGAAACAGTGAATCATAGGAAATGAAGCAAGCTTCCATTGTAGGAAAATCCCTTTCATGCTGTGTATCATAGTTGTCTTCATAGCTGCCTCTTTATTGTACACCACTTACTGTATATGCACGAGCACTGACATCCTTTCTCATCAATTATTTCACTTATGTAATGGCTTCAATTCTTGTAATTTGCAGCTAGTGGGTTTTTATTATCGTTAATGCAAAACCTTGCTCTATCAGCATGCTTTATTTGCTATTTTTCTACCAGTTTCTGCATTTAATACATACTCAAATACTTCAGAAAAACATCTGAGAAAGGGGTTCATCTACTAACAATCGAATTTCCTATTTTTCCACAAATCTTTCAGAAAATTTGCGGTTGTCCTATATTAAATATAAATCAAAACAGACTTTTTGTTTTTTCAGGTTTCCAGAGGTATTCGCATTTTTTACCGCATCATTCAGTGCTTTTTTCTTTTGCACTTTTTATATTCACCTCTTTTAATAAATTCAATGACATGGTTAATAGTTTCAATCATGGTTTAGAGTTTGTAAGTTTAGTCGTGGTTTCAAAAACCTCTAAAACCACTAAAATCTGACCTTTAATAAATAAGCCTCCACCAGTTTACTTTAAGTGCTCTTTCACTTTCTGTTCACCCACAACATCAAGAGCTGTCCATCTCATTGAAAGCTAACACAATTTTGCAACAGTTCCCAGAGTTGTGTTTGTCACTTGTGTAAATTTTAAACTTCAGATGGATTCTGTGGCTGATTTTCAGATTTGCATGAAGCAGGGAAACAAAATGCATAAATCCCTATTTGTGAAATGTGCACAGGAAGCACACAAAGTATATGTGGCGTGTGGGTTGGCCCCTCAAATTGGATTCCAAATTCCAGTTTTATGGTGGGAGTGTGACAGGGTTGCTGTGACTCCAAAAGTACACTGCACTAAAATTCACCTTTCAAATGGTCAAACACAAAACCATTTTCAATTAAACCATGTATAGGAGGAATATTACACTGTTTGACCTTTCAGGTAGATTGGCTTGGAACCAATCAGCTATGGTACAAATGTCTGGGATAAGTGGCAACCATGACACAAAAATATTGACCCTGAAAGGGAAATTGTGCCCCTGAACATAGCAGGTGTCTATAAAACAGCCCTTTGCTTCATCTAAATAAACCATTTTTTTTAAAAAATATATACAGTATAATATAATATACTGGTAATGTGTCATTGGATAATCCTAAATAGAAAATTCCCATCTAAATTTCTATGGGCTGCCCCCCTGACTTGTACACTTGACAATGAATTTGTTCATTCACAAACCAAGGGCACAGATACATGCTACTGTACATCAGCCAATAAATGAGCAGAGCTCTGTCTTTTATTCCCACACTTCTTCCTGTTACAGTTAGAGCTGCATCATTTGATGTCAGGTGATCTCTGAGTGAGCACACAGACCATTATGAAATGGTAAAACATGTAAAACTGAAATAGTAACCAATATGTATATTGCAGATTGTTAAGATTCCTTAATTTGTCACTTTTTATGATTTGTTATATGTTGGTTCTATGTTGGCTAAGTATTCAATGTGAAGGTGTAGCTTTCCCCATTCAGGGCCAAGCAACTAATGTGGCCAAGCTAAGCACCCTTGATTCCCTGAACCATCAATCACTTGCGGGGGCAAGTGCTCTCATTTCCCCCTCCATGCACATGTGAGAGAGAGACTGAGAATGTACATGGGGTAGGCTAGAAGGAAAGCCCTGACCCCTTGCACATTACTATGCTGCCATCCATCAATCCTCCAGGATTTCCAGGGCACTGAACTAAGGGTGGGCAAAGAAAAGAGGTGTGTTCCCAGTGCCCCGCACTGAGGTGCCCTATGCAAGTGTATCTTCTGCCTTCCCCTAGTTCCATCACTGAGATTTCCTTTAAAGCTAAGGTTCAAAAAAGCTTATTTTTGGATCTATATTCTGGGTGTAAACTTTCACTCCTAACATTGAGTCACTACATGTTTTGGTGTTAGGCTGCACTACATTCAAAAGGGGCAGATGGGGGCACATCTGGACCTTGCGTAACATTCAGAGGTACAGAGCAACAGGAGTCACAGGCCATATAAGGGTCCTGTACTAAGGCATGTGGTAAGGATGGGGCTGGAGTGCACCTCCTCATGCTGTTCTTTGCAGCGAGTGGCCTATAAAGAGCAGCACACCCCTCAACACAAGTGCTCTTAGAATTAACTCTTAGGGGAGTGCTCTTGCATTGCTTTGTGCTCTCACACTTGCATTCAGTGGCTTTGAAAATGAGACTTTTTAAGTCCATGCAGCTAAGTTGAGATCAAGTGCAAGGTACTGTTTTATTATTACAGAGAAAAATAAAATCATTGAAAAAAAATTGAATTGTTAAATTAACTTTGGGAGAGGGCCTGATTGAAAGTCTGAGCTTTCTGGATACTGGCTTAATTCTGATATGTTTTCATACTGATAGCCTACTATTTCACCTGCCCTATTTCATCCCCATATGTAGTATGCCACAGTGCCATGCCAATAATGTCTATCATGTCATCACCACGTAACATCAAGGTGATAATCACACACATTATGCCATCACAAAGGTATTAAAAGCCAGTTCACTTTATAGGCTAGTTCACTTGTGGCTTTTTCCCCCATTTGTAAATTTCAAATTCTGACTATTTTTAATGTGTGCAACCTGCCAAGATTGTGTTTGATTTCTGCTCTAACCTTCTGGCCTGTTTCTAGAAATCACTTTTCCTATTTGTACTCTTTCTCTCTATATGGGGACCTTGCAGTTATGCCTGATTCTTGAAAAAGTGCAAAACTATGGCCTCAGCCAGTTTGTGTTATAGGTGAAAAGTGTACAAAAGAAGCAGCAAACCAAAAGAGCTGCTTAGATAACATAATCAAATTCTATATATAATACCTTATAGCCAGGTATACATATATCTGGCTTTTACAAGCACTCATACCCATGATCAGGCCATGCTGGTGGGTGTGCAGTCCACACAGACACTTACTTAATTTACTTGTTAACCTTTTTTACATAAAACAATCAGTTCACCTTAATTGATTTTACAAAGCATCAGTTCTGTCAAACATATTGGGTGAAATTCTAGCTACATTCTCAAACAGTAGTCTGACCGAAGTGGTCTGCTATCATATCTGAAACCTGCTGTTTGCGTCATTCCAGGATTTAAAACCCTTATCAGGATTAATCAACAGTGAAACTGAGATTTGAAGGCTTATGAAGAAAAAGGAAATAACACAACAGAAGTTTTAAAATATGTAATTTGTGATTAATTTTATGTATTTTTATGTAGGGAAATCTGGAGGAACACATTATTTTTAAAATACTTCACATCGGCTCTATTGTAATTACTTAATAAAAATGGGAAGGCATAAAACCAATTGCATTTCTTATGTCTTTACAGATATTGGACTTTCTTTGCATACTACTAGTACTACAATCTCTATCTCTCTCAAAGCTTTTTGCGGTCTGGGCTTGCTGTTCTCAGTCAAAGTAACCAGGAAGCCCTTATCCCAAAAAGAATTTGCGAGGGAGGATTTTCTTCTGACTCTTTGGAATAAGAGGAAAACATCACAAGGTAAACAGAAGCTTGCATTGCCCAGCAATGCCGCCATCAGGGGGCACAGGGGTGACTATCGTCCTGGGCCCAGGGGATTTCTGGTTCTCAAGAGGCACGGACATGATGCAGAATAAGCTGCAACGGAAAAAGACAAAGAATCTGTGACGGAAAAGATACCACAATGGAAAAGAACAAAGAAGCCACCAACAGTGAAGAACAAAGAAACCGTCAACGGAGAAGAACGAAAAAGACAGCTTGCCGAGGAGTAAAGGCCACCTACTGAACTATAAAGGTCAAGTTCCACTGAACACCAATGTTCTTTTTTTAATGTGAAGAGGGCACTGGCACCAATCATTTTTTTTAATTTGTAGGGGGCACTGGCACCGTTTTTTTTAACTTGTAGAGGGTTCTGGTACCAATTTTTTTCTAACTTGTAGGGGGCCCTGACACCAATGTTTGTTTTTAACTTCTAGAGAACCCTGGTCACCAATGTTTTTATCTTGTGGGGGTGGGGCTGGCCACCAATATTTTTTCTTAACTTGTATGGTGGCTCTGGCCACCAGTAGGGTGAGCGGGGTCTGGAATGGTGTCCAGAAAATGTTGTCGTACGGGGCTCTTTCTAATGGCAGCTTTGTTGCCAAGCACAACTGGAGGTGGACATATGTGTGAACGTTATATAGAACATGGATAGAAATGATAGTTATGGTGATCTTCCTTTTTATAATTCTCTTTATATGACATACTGTATAGGATCACTTCTACATGTAATGGATATTAGGCTCATGAAAAAACATTCACTTAGGTTAGATCATTTAAAGAGCATTTCATTTAAAGTGTATTATCTGACCATTTTTATTACCATCAAAAAGCATTTTTTTTAATGAACAAAGCCAAGAAACAAAAATTCTGCACAATTGAGTTGCTTATTTATTCACTAAACTGAATAGTTTACAGTTGTAGATCTTCATAGTGCACAATATTTATCAGGTGGACTATGATAACTTAGGTTTCTGTTAATTCATTTTATTTGTTCTTGCACCCAAGAGAATATACAGTATACTCAGGATATTTTAACTGAAGAAAACTGGATTTTTTTCTGGTTAACCAGAAGAGGCATTTGGGAAAGTCACTTTCTCCCTTCACTTCAACTTCAGACAGCAACCCCAAGAGAATTTATATCAAGAGTAAGGTCAAATAGAAGCAGCTTGATGAAGTTAAGCACAGTGTCATCTTTAGAACACTGCACATTCGCATTCTTATACCCTATAAACCTTTCCTCTTTTCTTCTATGTGTCTGCCCTGCAAATCTCTTCCATAGATATTTCAGGCCTTTATGCCCAAAAAGTCACAAGGGCATTCTATTAAAGGCTCAAAAAGTATCCCTAAAAGCTTTTTATATACTGAAACACAATGAGAAGAGTTTACTTTGAATTATTTTTTACAGTGGAAATCAAAGTCCCCTAATACATGGAAGGGTTCTTTAATAAGCTTTTAAGGCTTGAGTCCTCCTTGAAGCCAGCAGGAGGGACAAGCTCAGTGTAAATGATGAGCTATGAGTGAAATCAACCAGCTCCTACTTTCTACTTCAAAGATGATAAAATCAGATTCAGTTTTAGACTTGGAAGAAGAACATTAGCTGTAGGTGTCATCTTCAATATGAGTTTACAAATCTTTTTGGTAAAAGGCTGACCTATTTAAGTGAATTATTTAAAGGATGTTTAACAACACTTGGGCACTTTTTTAAACCTTAAGAAAAACTGGAGTTTGATTGTATATTTTATTTTATGATTTACTTGTATGCATCATATTTCTCATTTTATTTAAATCCATGTATGATCTTCAGTTGTTAAATACCAATATTGGATCTATTATTGAAAACACTCAGGAATTTATCACCATTACCTAAGTCTGCTAAAAACAATAAACTATTAAATTAATCCAATAGGATTATTTTGCTAGCAATATGGATGCAGTTTAGTTAGGAGGTTACGTTTAATTATTAAAGAGAAATAGCAAATAATTGAAAAACATTTGAATAATTTGTTTAAAATAGACTCTATGGGAAATAGCCTTCCTGTAGTCTGAGCTTTATGGGTTTTGGAGTTCTGGATAAGAAATTTCACACCTAAAAAATGGAGGTTTCTGCTTAAAACCATATAATAATAAGGAACTTTGTTCCCTCTTAATGTATAATAACGTTAATCATATATTGAAAAATTGTCATTGACTGTGATCTAGGGGGGACAATGCAAGATGACTTATAGCCCCAAGATAAGCCACTCTTCCCAAAATATAGTTTTAGGGAGAATGTACATTTTTACACACTAGTAAAGGTAAATAACATACAGTGCTCCTAGGGCTGCACACTCTTCCAGTTCAGCAATCGTGGATGATATTATAATTTTCACCACATTCATATCAGAGTTCTCACAAACAAATTGCAGTTTAACTGAAAGAAAGTGGATTAATATAATATATTTTATAGTGAAACCTTTCAGAGTGCTTTGAAAATCTGCAGTGATAAAAAAAATATTTTGTTTAGACTACTGAATCTAATTTTATGTAAAAAGTTTTTTTTTTCATAATTGAAAAAACCTTCAATCACATCTTTACAAAGTGTTTTTTGCAATTAAATTTTGCACCTATAAATCTTAATTTATGAGAATGTAATTAAAGTATTAAAGTATGAGTGCATTGTAAAATGCAAACTCTTGATTTTGCTAATTTCTATGAATTTATGTATTGTGTTACACCCCCCTCTTTAAAAATGGTGTTCCAAAATATCCAATATCCACTTAAAAGGAAAACTAGCGTGTTTTAAGAGCCACAAGGTGATATCAATTCCCTAGACTAGACTGCAGAGATCAGGTATTGGACCATTAACATGTAACTGGTAGCTGATATACTGGGTAGAGCTACCTTCCTTATGAATTGCAGCTTATAGTATATGGACACTGGTATATCCTTACTTCCTACTATATATTATATTCTTTACAAACTACAGTCATTAACCCCAAAGCTCGCCCATATAGAGCCAGTAACAATATTTTCAGTAGATTTTAAAATTAAATTTTAAAAAACTTCTTAATTCTGAACTACATAAAAAACAGCTAATACCAATATACATTTTTTTCTGGTTTGAAAAAAAATGACCATTATTTAAAGGTAGAGGGGGAACTTGCTCTGAGGTCAATGATCAAGTTACATGACTTTGATTTTAAGTATGGATATATTTTGTACAGTAATCTCTAGTTGTCTTTCTAGGTCTTAGGCAAAGAGAAGACCAACTGGTGGGCGAGTAACAATATGCCACACAAAAAAAAACATTCCAGACGAAATATTCAGATCAATATGGAAGTTACTAATTCTGACCCTTGAAATCAACCAGAAACTTGAACAATCTCAAATACTGTATATGTAATAAAGAATATCAAAAATAATGCATTTTACTTAAATAAGATCAATTCTGAAAATGATACTAATGATTTATTTATATAAGCCTCATGTTAAATCCAGCACAGATGGGGCAAACACAAAAAAAGACACACAGATAAGCAATTTCATGGATGAAAAAATCGTGTGTCCAGTTGATCCGGATGCTCTATAGAAGTAAGATATTTGACACTGACAGTGCCAAATATTACAGACAATGCATATTTAACTTTGGACAGTTTATTTTTTATTATTAGTTTTTAAATTATGTGCAAACAATAACAATGGAGGTTTCCACCAACTAAATCAGCAATATAGGTTCATACAATCATTCAATCATATAGAGTGGTAGTTGACAATCTTAAGATGCCTATAGCCTTGGATATTATCTTTGTTCAATACGTCATCCAAGCTACTTTTCAAAAGCATTAATAGAATATGCTCATCACCCGACAAGGAATTCTACAACCTCACTGCCGTAACCATGAAGAGCCACTTTTCTGAAAGTCAGTTTCTGAAGTCTAAAAGAGTGGCCTCTCGATCTGAAAAGTTTTTTTTTAGCTTTTAGCAATGCAAACAAATCCTTCAGAAGTGTCAGGTAGCTGCTCTCTAATTTCTGTAAACTTCTGTGTATTGTTATTTAACAAAATCCAAGTAGCTCACATAAACTACAACCCTGATGTCCAGGTTTCTACTCACCTCCTCATAGAATGCAATTATATTTGTCTTGCACCATGGCAGAATTTAAAGTATCCTGGACATGTAAGCAATGCAATTTGGTAATCACAGAGCTGAGCTTTTTTAGTACCCTAGGATAAATACCATCCACTCTCTTTTTTAAGGTATTTTTTCCAATACATCTAGCTTTGCATAACATAAATAAAAATAATACCATATTATATAGTATGTCTTGTCTCTCTGAGCACCCCTGCCATACTTTTAGTGGATGTTATTTTTTCTCCCTGCACCTGTCACTCGGTAACCTATGCTGATGAAAATACCAGGGTACTGACTCCACTCCTCTATGCCTCTGGGAAATTTGGGCTACCCAGCTGACTAGTCCTTTCAATCTAAATTTACTAAAGAACTCACACAATAAAAACATTATATATATCTATAGGCAACTTAAGCTTTCATGCAATAAATGTAGTTCTAGTTTTTTTTTCTACCATTAAGCCAAATAAAACATAATTTATGGACATGTTTTTTTAAATTATTTTTGCCTTGTTTCATTACATAGAATATTTAAATATTTTGGTGCAGTTGGAGGGTCATGATATATAGACTGAATGTTATAAGGTGGAAAGTCCAGGTGGTACAAAGTCTAAGAACTCGCCAGTATCCATACAAACCTATGGACAAGAAGAGTCTTCTACATGGATGGTGTGTACTAAAAGAGGATGCAGGTTGTGTTATATAATTTAAAATGTACTATTCATATGACTTACACTCTGGGCCAATCCTATTGGACTCATTCGATCCTATTCTAATGCCGTGTAAAGAAAGCTGCCATTGCATCGTCACATAGTACCTTCACAGTAAAGTGTTGCGTACAAGCTGGATATTCTGCCAACTCACAGGCTTGAGCAGTACCAATAATAAATACATCTAACATGCCTAAACTGTATTCATTTGGTTCATTCTGAAAATTACCTACACACACAATTCTTGAAAGCAGAACATTACTGGCTCTTGAATTGATTATGCAGGATTTGTGTCTCTTTCTTGATCAAAATGAAAAAGTCTTTGTGCCACTTTAAAGAGGACCAGTCACCTTAAAAATAATTCCAAATCCTATTTAATGGGGGGTTTTTTTCATACTGAAATTCACAATCACAGCAAGCAGGCAGGTGCCAATTTGTAGATAATAAGGCAAGCTTTGCATCATGCCAAAATCTTGTGTACGTGTGATAATAGGGAGCCTAATACCCCTGCCCATGCACTGGCTTCACAATTAGATAATGAGGAGGGAGGGGGAATATAGAGAGTGCAGAATGGAAAGAATGGAAAGTGAAAGTAATCTCCTGCCCCGCCTCTATGCTTAAAGGGATACTGTCATGGGAAAAAACAGTTTTTTAAAAATAAATCAGTTAATAGTGCTGCTCCAGCAGAATTCTACACTGAAATCCATTTCTCAAAAGAGCAAACAGATTTTTTTATATTCAATTTTGAAATCTGACATGGGGCTAGACTTATTGTCAATTTCCCAGCTGCCCCAAGTCATGTGACTTGTGATCTTATAAACTTCAGTCATTCTTTACTGCTGTACTGCAAGTTGGACTGATATCATCTTCCCCACCAGTAGCCTAACAGCAGAACAATGGGAAGGTAACCAGATAGCAGCTCCCTAACACAAGATAACAGCTGCCTGGTAGATCTAAGAACAACACTCAATAGTAAAAACCCATGTCCCACTGAGACAGTTACATTGAGAAGGAAAAACAGCAGCCTGCCAGAAAGCATGTCTCTCCTAAAGTGCAGGCACAAGTCACATGACCAGGGGCAGCTGGGAAATTGACAATATGTCTAGCCCCATGTCAGATTTCAAAACTGAATATAAAAAAATCTGTTAGCTATTTTGAGAAATGGATTTCAGTGCAGAATTCTGCTGGAGTAGCACTATTAACGGATGCGTTTTGAAAAAAAACATGTTTTCGGATGACAGGAACCCTTTAAGGCATAGAGGAGGGACAGGCAATATATGATTGACAGCCTTTAAACGTTAGACTTTAAAATGAGTTTATAACAGGTATGGATGTTTTAATTAAAAAAATCATTTGGGTTTCATGTTTTATATGAAAATAACTTTTATTACACAGCTTTTTATGTCTAAGTGACAGGTCTACTTTAACCTTTCAGTGGCATATAAAATTGAGGAGAGTAAAGAAGTGATGCTGCAAATTAGCAACATTTGGTTGGTAGAACATTGCCTGTACCTGCAGTAAATATTATGGTGGATCACAAATGTGTCTTTCTCAGTCTTACCACAAGAGGTCTCCTTTTCACCTTAAGAAAATTGGAAGATGCATAATGCACAGTATATTGTATTTATGAACATATTCAGAAAGGGTTTTATGCATGCAGTTCTGGAATTTATATACAGAAAGTATCCAATATCTAGGGGCCCCTAAAAAATTTTTTCAATGTTTCTGTTTAAATCACCAAAAACTTAAAATTAAAGTATACTTAAATGGGGAATTTTGAAAAACAATAATGTTCTTATTAATGTTCTTATTAAATAGAAGTTAAAGTATGTATAAACTTAGTTAATTTTACCTTTAGATAACTTTTGGTGTTTAAAACTAAAGTACAGGTATGGGACCTGTTATCCAGAATGCTGGAGCCTTGGGTTTTCCGGATAAGGGGTCTTTATGTAATTTGGATCTCTCCATTCCTTCCGATACACATTATTCCAGCTACTTACTAAAAATAATTTCAAACGGCAATTTAGGAGGAGAGTCTGAGCTCATATCTATGCAGTACCAGCTGGTGTGTTATCAGTTTGCATTCATAAGAAGAGGGTTTTCTGCTGCATCCTTGACAAACCTGCTGGTGTGTACAAATCAGACCTAATGTTATGACTAAAAACATTTTCCCTTTCTTTGTGACCAGCACAGATCATACCTGCAGTATGGAGGAGCCCATACATAACCAGCTGTCATGGAGTAAAAAAAAAGCTGCACTATGTGATGAGCTATAGTCTTCTCTCGTTGTATTACGTGTGTGGCACAGATTTCCCATGTCATCTCACATAGAAGAGGAAGATTTGTGAACCTCTTTTTGATCGAAGGAATCTCTATGTATCCTGAAAAGAAAGGTAAAAAGGTGTCTATTATAAAAGAACAAGGTTTCCTGGTGTCTGCCTGCTACTAGCATCTTCTGGGAAGTTAGGAAAGTTGCAATTGGAATTGCTCAGAATATATCCTTTAGTAATACCCTTACATCTAAAGGTAGCCAAAAACGCACAGATAATATTGTACGAAACTAATTTTCGATATTAGATGCGTGTATGGTGGGAAAAGAGGCGACTGATATCAGCAGAAGACTTAAATATCAATCGGCTCGTTGATCGGGCTGGATGGAAAATTTTGATCGGGTGCCTTTGAAGGCACCCAAACATCTGTCATTGTTAGTGCTGAATCAGATACAGGTAGAATTCTATTGTTTCTACCTGTATATCTACCTGTATATCTGACGATTTAGCTCTACACGTGTGTATTGAAACGAACAATCTTTCTTGGAAAGATCTTTTCCAAGAAGGATGGTAATTGTTACGTCTATGGCCACCTTAAGGTGACAACAGCAAATAATGAAGAGTGAAAAGATAATGCAGCTGAGAAAAAAGTGTTGTATTAATGTAGGATAGGATCAATGAATAAATGGAAAGGTGCATATATAAATAGCATTGGTGGCAGAAAGGTCAGTTGGGGATAAACTAACACAGTTGTGAAACTTCTGTTATGCTTTTCTCAGGGGCAAATAGAGACAGGATGATTTAGTTTATTTTTCAAAACAGCCTCCAAGCAAAGCACCCTGAGTGACTACAAAGCATCAGTTCCTAAATACTTATCTCTAGTAGAAAAAGTACAACCGCCAGACTTCCTAAACCTCTCTTTGTGAGTATAATTGAGATTACCAGGCTTCTGTTTCTCTGAAAATTGGATGTTGGGGTTTAATGTCAGAAGATATTATGTCATAATATATTAGTAATAGTAGAAAAATAAAAAGGTTTTTCACAATACCTTGTAATAAATATTCTGTACTTGATATGATTTATATTTATAATTCATATCCCACCATTAGATTTCTAATCCCACCATAGAAATCTAATAACAGTTTGCAGAATGAAAGCCTAATACCGTGGATCAGAAGGGTCACAGTAGCTGAGCAGTTGTGCAGTCGCATGAATAATTGCCTTTGGTGCAGGACTGCAAATGTGTCATTAGCTACGATACAGGACCATATTCATAAAAAATTTCATTTTGCAGGCAATACTACTGTCCTACTAGACAAATAAATCAGAACTACATCTCTAACCTGTATTCTGGACAAAATCTTACCTTACACGTTCTATAAATGCACTGGATTTTTATTTGCAATGTCTAGCCTTTACACTGAATTATGCGGCAATGTGTGTTGCATTTATATTTTTATTATACAGCTTTATAAATAAGCCCCATACTCTATATAGATCTCCAAGTTCTCTGGTCTTTATGTCATGCATACTGTTTCTGTAGCCTGTGTGGGTTCTTTTTTTATTATTTGTGGCTTTTAAGTTATTTCACTTTTTATTCAGCAGCTCTCCAGTTTGCAATTTCAGTAATCTGGTTGCTAGGGTCCAAATTACCCTAGCAAGCATTCATTGGTTTGAATAAGAGGCTGGAATATGAATAGGAGAGGCCTGAATAGAAACATGAGTAATACATAGCATCAATAACAATAAATATGTAGAATTACAAAGTTTTTTTAGATGCAATCAGTGATCCCCCCCCCCATTTGAAAGCTGGAAAGGGTCAGAAGAGGAAAGCAAATAACTCAAAAACTATCAATAATATAAAGTAAAGACAAATTGAAAAGTTGCTTAGAATTAACCATTCTATAACATGCTTAAAGTTAATTTTAAGATGAACTCCAGTGGTTAACCACAAAAAAGCAAGATGGGTGTGTATCCACAAATTCTCTTCACTAGCATTTCCCCTATTATAGTGAGCAAAGAAAATGATATTAGATTTGATTGTTTTTACCTTTAGAAATTGTTAATATGAATTAACCCTACAGCGACCCATATACAAGCCATAGTAAAGTTACTAAGTAAGAATTCAACTTTGTTGCTTAAAGAAAAAACACTATAAACATTGGTTGCTATAAAATGTTCTGTAATATTTACAATATACATTTATTATGCACCATTGCTGTGTATGACTGCAATGTTGTGAACCTATAAAAAATTTGGCCAGTATCATCCAATAATATTGCCACATATTGTTTCAGGCTGAGAAAGAGTGAGAAAGAGTTCGCTAGGGAATGCGTCATATAATCCAAGCACACTGTAACAATGCAAATGTATACAAAGACAATCACTCATAATTAATTATACAGCTGTCAGTGCATTCATAATATATTGGATATGCATGGCCTTCATCTAATGCTGAACTGCATAGTTACGTTATGATCAAAAGGGTCCTGTGCTTTAGTTCTACCACAGACTAGCCTCTAGAGCCTAGGGATTGTAGTAGGCTTCATGGCAATTTCTTTTACTTCATCCGGTTTACAGTATAACTGAACATGAAAAATTCCAGAAAAGAAAACATAAAGCTCTGCAACTGTTAAAAAATATATAATAGCAATGACCAGCAAAGAAAAGTTTGGGGTGGATTTTTTAAAAAGCCATTACTAGTAATGCCAGTACATCCCAGGGGTCCCCACACCATCACATGGGCCCCCACAGCCACAAAGTCCCCTCTCAACAGGTCTCTGGCAGCCACTTCCACCCGAACTCAAGGCACAATTTTCAAATAGACAGCACCAAGCAAGGAAATTTTCTTAAAGGAAAACTATACCCCTCAAACAATGTTGGTCTCTATTAAAAGATACTGAGTAAAACAGCTCATGTGTAAAACCCTGCTTCATGTAAATGAACCATTATCATAATAATATACTTTTTTAGAAGTATGTGCCATTGGGTAATCATAAATAGAAAATTGCCATTTTAAAAAATAAGGGCCGCCCCCTGAGATCGTAAGATTCACTGTGCACACATACAAACCACATGTAAGGTCACATGAGCCAATTAACAGACAGAGTTCTGCCTTTTGCTTCCTCACTTCTTCCTGTTACAGTTAGTGTTGTAGTATTTCTGGTCAGGTGATCTCTGAGGCAGCACAGATAGAGTCACGAAATGGTGGTTCAAGGCAAGAGATGTAAAAGGGCAATATTTATGTAAATATATATTCCAGTTTGGTAAGATTCTTTAATATGTCATTCAATTTGATATAAACTATCTGTTGCTTAAGTATTCATTTTGGGGGTATAGTTTTCCTTTAAAAGGCCTTTATTAAAAAAGGGCTTTTCTCGGACAGGCTAACAACAGCCTTTCCTCAAGCTACAGATTTTAGTTGTACCCTTTACTATACCCTTTCAAGAGGATGCATTTTGCCAAGTACCAACAGAATTTCCATTAAAATTAGATTTCTTTATTTTAAGCCTTTAGACAATTTTCTCCCTGTTGCACAACTGTAAATAAAGCCCTTCAATAACTGCAGAAAATGGGGTGCAGGCCAAGGTGCTGTCAGGCACAACCCGAGAGAGCATAAATAAAAAACAACACCTAGTTACTAGGGAAAAGTACTCTCCTTCCGCAAGAAAAGAAGAAATCGAAGACCCAACCCTTTAAAGGTTTTTTTTTCGAGGCTCAGGTAGAGCTTCAGGTTATGACAGTAACTACAGACACTTTGGCAGAGACAGTCCAAGAAAATCGTCTTGGAGAGGAGGTCACTCCACAGTTATCAGGGGAAGCAAGATTAAACTGTCCCCAACTTCTAAAAAACTCTCCTGACAATCATGGAGTAAAGGATTCTCGAGTCGGGGTGAGACTTCACGAGATTTTACGAGGTCTGGGAGTGGTCAATTTCAGACCAGTGGGTACTGGCCATATTAAAAAGAAGTTACCGCATAGAATTTTTGTCCGTTCCAACTCGAAATATATTTTTGGTTTCCCCTATGCCTCGAGGTCAAGAAAAGAAAAAAGCCCTCGAAGAGTATGTCCAAATGATGTTGGACCAGGAGTTAGTGGTTCCAGTGCCTCAGGAGGAAAGGGAAAAAGGCATTTATTCCCTACTTTTTCTAGTGAAGAAGGCTTCGGGAGGATGGAGGCCAGTGCTAGATTTGAAGAAACTGAACTCCTTCGTGCATCTTCAAAAATTCAAAATGGAGTCAATAAACACCATAATTGCGGCAGTACAGGCAGGATTTGAAAGATGCATACCTTCACCTTCCGATAGCAGATCAGCATCATTGCTTTCTTTGCTTTGCAGTTGGACACAAGCATTTTCGGTTTCGGGCCCTCCCCTTTGGCCTCTCAACATCTAGAACATTTACCAAGGTCCTCATCACCTTGGTGGCAGAACTGAGGAAACAGGGCCTGACAGTCTGGCATTACTTGGACGATATCCTCCTGTCTGCAAGGTCTCCAGAAGTCCTTTTGTTACACAGAGAGATTGCAATTTCTTTTCTTCGATCACATGGGTGGCTAATCAACTGGGAAAAAAGTCAGTTGCAGCCATCTCGATCCCTGATATACCTGGGGGCTCTATGTTCTATTCAACAAGGCAGACAATGTAGTCCAATTACCACAACAGAAGGTGGAGCGCATGGTGAAAGAAATGAAAGATTTCTGTTGCCACGGGGAAGTTTCAGCGAGACGATTTATGTCTCTCCTAGGTTTGATGGCGGCCTCTATTCCAATGACCAAATGGGCCAGATTCCATATGAGGGAGGCACAACATTATTTCCTGACTCATTGGAATCAATGCAAAATCAATTGGAATCAATTAATTCCTCTTTCTCCCCAACTCAAGGTCAACATTCAGTGGTGGATGAGCCCTTCAAATTTGTCAAGGGGATTTCCCCTTACACCAATAAATTGGAAGATAATAACAACGGATGCCTTCTCCCAAGGTTGGGGAGCTCTCCTGGAGAGCAGTGTGGCTCAAGGAGTCTGGAAGTCTCCATTGAAAGTGCATGCAAATGTATTAGAGCTAAGAGCAGTGTCTCAAGCACTGAAAACCTTTGCTCCAGACATAAAAGGAACGGCGGTAAAAGTAGACAATTCCTCAGCAGTGTCCTATACAAGGAAGCAAGAAGGAACAAGGAGTTGGCCACTATGTTAAACAGTATTCCCAATCCTGAGCTGGGCAGAGCAGAATCTGGAGAATCTGACGGCAGTTCATGTTCCAGGGATTCACAATCAGAAAGCAGACTTTCTCAGCCGTATGACTTTGTCAAAACACGAGTGGAAACTGCATCCAGGCATTTTCCACCGACTAGTAGAGAAGTGGGGTCTTCCAGAAGTGGACCTCATGGCCTCTCTGGACAATGCTCAGCTGCCAATATTCTTTGCAAGATTTTTCAGCCCTCTAGCTCAGGGGACAGACGCACTCCTTCAACCATGGACGTTCCGTCTAGCCTTTGTGTTTCTGCCAAATCCTCTCCTCCTTCAAGTCCTACTGAAGGTTATTCAAGAGGAAGCAGAGGTCATTCTCGTAGCCCCTTATTGGCCTTGTCGCCCATGGTTTCCTCTGCTCAGAAGACTGGCAGTAGCAGACCCATGGCCTATTCCTATGAAGGAAAATCTACTGACCCAGGGGCCAGTGTCACATCCAAACCCGCACTCTCTCTCTCATTGATGGCATGGAGGCTGAGCGCAAAAGGCTTGTAGCCTTGGGGCTCTCTGAAGCAGTGGTGGCTACATTGCTTAAGGCATGAAAACGCACTACGTCTACCACATATTATAAGATTTGGGAAAGATTTCTCCTATGGCAATTGGAGAAGGCAAATCCCATTTTTCCACCACCTTTACCTCAGGTTTTAGAATTCCTGCAGAAAGGATTGAGCAAAGGATTGCAATACAGAAGTCTAAAAGTTCATGTAGCAGCACTTTCAGCTATGACGGACATAAAATGGGCAGAAGATCTGTTAGTAAAGCGTTTCTTCTCAGCCACATTAAAGATATGTCCTCCAAAAAGGACTTAATCTCCTGTTTGGGATCTACCAATGGTGCTTAAAGCCCTTTGTGAGCCTCCATGTGAGCCTTTGCAAGAGGCATCATTATGGTTGGTGACCCTAAAAACTTTTATTTTTGGTGGCAATAGTTTCAGCAGCGAGGGTCAGTCTTCTGCATGCTCTGTCAGCAGAAGAGCAAGACATTTCTTTTTGGCCGGATAAAGTGATTTAAAGCCTCCAGACTCATTTCTACCCAAGGTGGTTTCCACATTTCACCTTGCACGGGACTTAGTAATCATACCAGATGATCCCAACCTTTCCTTGAAATTCCAGAAGCTGTATCCGGTGAGGATGTTGAAACGTTATTTGACTATGACTCAGTCTTTGAGAAAGTCTGGAAGTCTCTTTGTTATACCGGCAGGTCCTCCAAAAGGGGAACAGCCAGCAAAGTCTACAATTGCTAGATGGATTGTGATTTTGATACAAAAAAACTTACAATCTTCAAGGCAAGCAGGACCAGCAGGGCTAAAAGCTCATTCAAAAAGGGCTGTAGCTACCTCCTGGGCAGCAGAGGCAGAGGTTTCAGAATCAGCAATTTGTGAGACGGCAGTATGGTCGTCGGCTCGAACTTTCTTTAAGTTCTATCATTTGAATGCTAAGAAACCTTCTCAACATAATTTTGCTTCCGCAGTTCTGCGGTTTTTTCTGTTGATTAAAAACTGTTTTATGCCCTCTCTCTTGTCATTGCTTGGGCATAACCCCTAGTATTGCTGACATGTAGTGGCCATGAAAAATGAAAATTTCCTATCATACTTACCGTAAGTTTATTTTCCTGGCCACTTATCATGTCAGCAAACCGACCCTCTATTGACTAAATTATGAGACAAGTAAGTGAGAAAGGGGCTGGGTCCTTTATCGTTTTCTTTGGGGGAGGGACAGAGCTAACCGGGGTATGGGGGCAGGGCAAATACCCTAGTTTTGCTGACATGTGGCCAGGAAAAGAAATTTACAGTAAGTATGATAGGAAATTTTCATTTTTCAAACATATACTGTAGATCCAAGCAGTAAAAGGTATGGTAGGAGAAAAGGTGCAGGCTGCTGCAGAGGTAGAAGAGACATCTTGTCGCCAATTTGTTATGTGTTGGTAGCCGAAAATGAGTAGAGTATAACAGTGCTTTATTAGCAGGTTCATGCAGCCATTACACAACAGTAAGCAACTCTAACACCACAAGCTGTATAGAAAGTATGCACAGTATAAGTCTTGAGCACAGTGACATTACAGGCCATTTGTATAAACACCACTACTACTACTGTAATATTCATACAGATATCCACTCTTACGTATCACTAATAAATTTGGTTTCCTATAAAATGAATTGACTTTGGGTAAATATTAGAGAAACTCTGCTTTGGGAAGTACAATTAAGCTGTTTTACGGGTTATGTCTATACTTTTGCCTCTTGGGCTCATAAAAATTTTAATAAATGTTTTGAACTCTGAACTAGCTCTGTTAATCCATAACAAGTAATAAGGAAATAGCATTTACTGGTCCCCTATTTGAAAGCAAACATCTGATTTGTTGATATTGGTTACTAAAAACTCTTAGGGGGTTATTTACTAAGTTATTTTTTTACTAAGTTATTTTTACTAGTCGGAGTAACTTCAATCATGTAATTTCAAAGGAAGCAGGGTATTGCCCCCCCTGTCTGCTGTTTGTTAGAGTTGCTCCAAATGCTGGTGTACACGAGAAAAGACCCACGGCCTAAAGTAAACTCCGCAAGTATCGCCATGGCGAGGATTGCATGTGGGGATCATAAGTAAACGTTCCTCAAGACGGGCGCGGACCACAGTGTCCATGACCAGGAGCAACCTCTGCAGCACCCAATGAAGCAGTAACATATAGTGGCATTAGCCTCTGCGTTAGCTCATTGGAAGCAGTGGAAAGCGCAGCACTTCTTGGTTAATCCTGGGCCTTGTAAAGGTCACAGCATGGAACATTCCGTAAGAAAAAGTAATTATTTGAATCACTTTACTTACCGGTGACTTTGTTGCTTCTCTAATCAGCCAGCAGTTGGTGGATTTATGGGACAAACTCTTGCCACATTTTGCCAAAACTATTTCCACTGACTTTTAGAAGTGGAAGTAATATGAACTGGCAGCGTGATTAATCAAACAGCAGAATGAACCTGGGCTAGCGTATCCTCAGTGTTTTTTCTTAACAGAATTATTTGGATAATTTATGAATTCATTTGGGACAATAACTTATTAAGAAATTAAGAAACTGATAAATCAATTACAATTGGTTTATAACAATCAAATCAAACATGAATTTATCATGAATTTTACTCAATGCTGATTAACTGAGATGTAATTTTAAGCTTTACATTTTGCACTTTATAATTCAATTAATATATGTGGTTCAATTAATTATGTATAAATTAAAGGTGAACAATTTGCATTGATTTATGTGTCACTAATTAATGAATTGGGTGGCTGTGAGAATAATTGAAATCAAACACAATAAATAAATTGTAGTCAAAATACCGAGTGCAGACTATGAGATATAATCTAATCTGAATTTATTTTATCTCCTGCACCACCCATCAAATTGGGTTGAGTAAGTCTTCTAAATATATTAGAGAGTGCTGTGCCATCTGTAAAAATTCTAATTAACTATAGGAGGGCCTACAGGTGACCTGCAATGCATGTGAAATCACACCACAGGACAATAATAATAGCAGCTCATTTTCAAGTGAACACACTGACAAATTTACTGCATACAAATGGTCTTGCAGGATCAGGGAGGAGCTAAAGAGTAGTGTATGAGAATCTCCCACTCTGAAAAAATGCAAGCTGTTGTTATAATTATAAGAACTTTTGGTGTAATACTAAGGGGCCGATTCACTAAGCTCGAGTGAAGGATTCGAATGAAAAATACTTCGAATTTCGAAGTATTTTTTGGGTACTTCAACCATCGAATCGTTCGAATTCGAACGAAATCGAACAAATCGAAGTAAAAATCGTTCGACTATTCGACCATTCGATAGTCGAAGTACTTTCCCTTTAAAAAAAACTTCGACCCCCTACTTCGGCAGATAAAACCTACCGAAGTCAATGTTAGCCTATGGGGGAAGGTCCCCATAGGTTTGCTAACCTTTTTTTGATCGAAGGATTTTCCTTCGATCGTTGGATTAAAATCCTTCGAATCATTCGATTCGAAGGATTTAATCGTTCGATCGAACGAAAAATCCTTCGATCGATCGATGGATTAGCGCTAAATCTTTCGACTTCGATATTCGAAGTCGAAGGATTTCAATTGGAGGGTCGAATTTCGAAGTATTTTTAACTTCGAAATTCGACCCTTAATGAATCTGCCCCTAACAGTTTCCACATGCCTTGCATTTGATCATTTTGTAAGGTGTCCCAGGGCATAAAAGAATATTTTGTCTGAGTGTGTTTTTAATGCTGCAGATATGCTTTCCTTGCCCATTTAGTCTGTAAGCCCTACGGGGTAGGGTCCTCTAGCCTTTTGTTTCCTTGACACTGAGCACTTAATCTGTATTGTAATTATATTTTATATTTATGTGAATTGTATTTCTAATAATGCACTTATTGTTACTCTTTATTCCAATGACCCCTTGTTTGTTATACTAATTTATTGTTTTGCTGTACAGTGCTTTGCCCTCGAGGAGAGCTTTACAAATAAAAATATACATACATACATACATGTTGTATGAAACATTTTTCACATAACTTTTAGTAATGTTATGTGTTTACATTCCCACAGTCAAGGTCAAATCCTTTATTCACAGTGAAAGAAGACCGTATGAAAAGTTGCTGAGATTGATGCCATCTGTTTTGAATACTAATCACAATTATTAATATTCTATTCATCAGTGAGTAAATTACCCTTCTGCTAATCTAGTAATTATTTGTTGTTTTAATTATTGTGTAGTTGGCTTGTGGCAATGCAGATGCAGTGGGGATGTGTTGGGAGGATATCCAGATTTGTAACTAATGGTAGATTTTAAACAGGGTCATGAAGGGGAAGGCATGTTAGATTTTGTTGAAATGTTAAAAAAACGTGTTAGGTGGGACCATGAACATGCACCTTTCTATAATAAGCAATTTCAAAGAAAATTATTTGCTAAACTGCATAATAGGAGGAATTTGAATTTGGCACAGCATAAGGAGGATAACATGACAGAAACAAATGGCCTCAAAGGTAGGGTAAAATTCTAAAGCAAAATCAACTTTATATAAGCCACAACAACAATTTTATATATATAACTGTAGTGCTGATAATTCATATATGTGAAGAATTTTATTTCACACTATTACATTATGATTCACGGGCTATGATATAAACAGATTCACAAATTTGATTTATCTACAGAGTGCTGGTCCTTCTTGCTACAGTTCTACATTTATTGACTACAGCACCCACAGAAGGCTTGGTTTGAGTGAAGACTCTTTTGGAATATGTTTTTCATCCTCCGTAATTAGCGAAGAAGCTTTACCAATGCCTCAGAGACTCTGAACCAGGAAACATAATTCTAGTCATACTTGCTCTGTCAGGTCTACACAGACAGTTAGGACAATGTGAAGAAATCACACCAAAAAATCAAGTAGTTTCCTTACAAAAGTTTATTTAAAACACAAAATAAAGGATAAATAAATAAATAGTTATTTTCTGCCCATTTTAAATGAAATATTCAAGTTTAGGAAAATAATTAAGCATAAAAAAATCTTTAAAATATGTCATATTCTCTTACAAACTAACAACGCAGCCAAGGTCTCATTGCCACGGCAAAACCTTTCTATTATTCATAAACCTTAGGGTTTCATTATTTACTGTGCACTGACTAGTGCAATTAACTTTACTATATGTTTCATGTCCACACAGGCATCTAAAATATTCAGAATAATCGGTAGTGTACAGTTAGTATATGAAATGTGGAAGTCCATATGAAGCAAACTGGAATGGAATCCTTGTAGTTATTGTTATAATTGTGTCTACTGCAAATGTCTTTGCCTTTGGGCATGTTTTTATTGATACAGATATGGAAGAGGAAAATAGGTCCAGATAAACATTGCCTCCATATTCTTGCAAATTAGTATGGTTTGCAGTAGTTCCTCATCTAAATGACAAAGGTGTTTTTTGAGAGAAGCAAGAAATAGAGTTATTTTGCCATTAGTAGGGTCTAATTTAGCAGTCAGTAATGTGGTCCAAGTGCTTGACAATACTATGTAGGGATTTTTGGAGGCGATCCAGTGCTACTTTTTCTGTAGTGTATGGGGCTTTGGCATACTCCTCTGTCAGGTTCACTTGAGTGTCACATTGGCTGTGTTTTCTGGCTGTGCATCCCATAATGGTGCTCAGGGATTGTAAGAGACTGCGGAGGTTCTCCATGTCACTCAACATCTGATCAACATTTTCCATTGGGAGACTGGAGAGAATTTTTTGGAAAACTTCAAGAGTTTCATCCATGTGTTCCAGGCTTTCTAGTAACTGCTCATCTGGGATAAAATCCAAACCACTGATTTTTAGATTGCTGGGGAAAAGGAACTGGATTTGTAGAAAGGAACAAAAAAGAATGTCAGTTGATAAGCAAGAGCTAAACAATGCTAAATACAAGACATGGGTCTGAAAATATGAAATAACTGATCATTTTAAAAATTAGATTTTTCTTGAAAAAGTCTTTTTCATGTTTCATGTTTTGCATATGTTCTAATTCTATTACTGGGACAACCTTTGTTTTGGCAATTAATGTATGTTTTAAAATAATCCTTTTTTAAAAACAACATTTTAAAACATACACTGTAAATGGGACAAACAGAAAATGTGTGAAGCTATGAATATATGCAAAAAGAATGAGAATTTGACTATTTCTATTTGGTGTTTGACACCTTGCAACAGAGAACACTTTGTTCCTCTTTAGCAGTGGTTACCAAACTGTGAGACTGACCCCCAGTGGACCCCCAGTAGAAGGTTGACCCATCCTGAAACCAGTTATACAAATGTGTGGATATGTGGTTTCCATACCTTGTCGTTCCATTGTATTAGATATGCCTGAAAGTATAAGTATAAGTGAGGACTTCCAAATGTTTTAACAAATTGGGGGCCTAAAAAGCAAGAAGACTTCTGCTATAAATTATTCAATCTCCTTTCACTTAATCAGTGGGAGTAATTTTTTTTAGGTAACATGCATTAATCTGCAGTGCTATGTGTAGCATGAGACATATAAATACCTTCTGTTTGCATTGTGAAGGGCTTTTTGGCTCATTTAGCCCATCTCACCCTAACCAGATTGGTTTCTCTGCCTTACTACTCTCCAAGTCCTACCTACTCAGAAGCCATGTTTTAATATCTTGCACTGATGAGATCTAACAAGATCAAAACAGGCTGTCTGTAAGTAAGATGTAGGCTATAAAACCAGCTGGATGCATAGTTGGCCACATAGACATAAAGGAGTGATTTGCCTGTCTCCATCCATAATGCCCTATGTGAGAATTAAAATCTCATTTTTTGGTATGAAGGCAGTGCTATGTGTGTAGCATAAGGCATATGAATACCTTCTGTTTTCAGAATGTTTTATGTTGCATGTCTTGCATTGTGAAGGGCTTTTTGGCTCCATTCAGCCCGTCTCATCCTAACCAAGTTGGTTTCTCTGCTATGTTACATTTTGTATGTGTTGCAAGTCTCTACCCACTAGCTGCAAACATAACAGCAAAGTACAAGAGACCCAAAGCAGATGATTTAAATACCAGCAACCCACCTCATCCTGATAGACTTGTATCATGAAGAATCTGGCTAGAGTTGCTATTTGATGTACATATTTTAGTAGGCAAATGAGGAACTGAATCTAAACTACTAAACAACTTGAAACTTGAATTATTTTTAAAGACATTCAGCTATAATACATTTTCTGTTGTATTTTACCTAACTATTCAATTGCTTGGAGGGAGATACTGAAGTTCAACTTAATTATTTCAGAAATGGTACACAACATTCAAACGATTATATATAATTATTATATATAAGTTGTTTTTTTCACACAAACTTTAGACGAAAACTGGGTCAAATTATACATTTTAGAAGAAGATATCAGATGCCCGGGGTTACGTAATGGGTACAAGCATAGTTGAGTGGTTAATGTCCAGAGTATTGGGCAGGAAGACAGCAGACATACATACAGTGAAACTAACAGCTTACAAACCAAATGCATAAACTTTATGATTTATCCTGTTGGTAACTTTATCATGCCCTTAATTTGGATGTTTTCTTTATGTACTGTTTAATGAAAATGATTGGTCTAATTGCAGTATGCTTGTGCCTCACCTGGATTGGATGCTCTTGTATCCTGGTTATCAAGGTGCTTGCCAGCAGCTTTGCATCATTTTTGACTCGATCAGCCTTTATAGCTCGCCCTTGGCTTACTGGTAGCAGCATCCAAAAGATCCCCCAGAATGAGAGGTGGATGTACTGCATTATAGGACTCTTGTGCTTTGGCCTGTATCAAACACAAAACAATTGCATCAAATTACCCATATGTAAAAATAATAGTTTGCAGTGATGTTTGGCTTACAAATAAGAACATCCTTACACTCTCCTTGATTAAATGTACAGTGAGTGGCCCCATTGCTTGTGTGACACTACAAAGATGCTGAAAGCCTACATAAGCGCATTTGGGAACTGACAAAGCAAACCCAGTACCATTATTTGACATACCTGTAAATCTAAAGTGACACTAACAAATATGTAAGTTAATATATGCCAATTAAATTGAAGGTTTCCCTCCAATCATGTACCAGATCATGGGGTCATGTACCAGATTTTTTGTCATTTAAGATTCAAACTCAGTCATTGCTTTAATTCCAGACCATGATTAATGTCTGTTTAGTGTCAAGGCACTCCTATACAGATGAAATCAAACCTCAGTAGTGGTCACTGTATATCATTATACCTAGAAATTGTACTATTATTGTATTACTACAGGAAAATACCAGCTCAGTCAACAATGTAGAACCATTTGTTTAAATATGACTCTATGGGAAATGGTATTTCCATATTTCCAAACTTGTAAACTCATTCCCCGTAATTACTTGTTTCGTATGAAAATCTGTTTAATTACTCACAGGAGGTGCTCCACGTAGGCCCTGCTGCAAACAAAAAGCCTCCTCAAATTCCAAAAAGTATAGAACATGGGCACACTCCACATAATACTTCTGCAGACAATCTTTTGAAGAAAACTTCTTTTATTTATTTATGAGATCCCAGCAGGGATCTCTGCTGGGATCTCATAAATAAATAAAAGAAGTTATTGGAGTGTGCCCATGTTCTATACTTTTTGGTATTTCCATATTTCATAGCTTTAAGGATTCAATGTTTCTGGATAATGGAACCAATTAATGTGTTTCAAAGTAAAAAGTATATTATCATATATTATATGCTACTTATTTTACTCCACATATAAATAGTGTACATGAATCTATTGTTTTTCTATTATGTCCCATTTCCCTTATCAATTATGTGTTGTAGAAGTGACATAACAGTGTGAATACGAGATCGGCCTGTTCTGTATGACTTCATGAGCACAGCAGCCCAGTTTAGATTTCCTCAGACATGTCCCATAACAACAATGACCAAAAGAGATCTGGCTCTCGCACTCCCTTGTAAGAGGTAATTATAGTGCTGTCTGGTACACAATGGTAGAGGTCCGGCAACCCCAAATCCAATCTAGAAGTCAAACAATCCAGAGGCACACAGAACTGATGCAAGAAAGGAACACCTTGCACGTTTATTGCGGAATAGCAGTGCAACGTTTTGGGGTCAGGCCCCTTTATCAACGTGCAACATGTTCCTTGCTTGCATCAGTTCTGTGTGCCTCTGGATTGTTTGACTTCCATAACAACAATGACTCATTTGAGTTTTTTTTACCCATTCCCAGCCGACCTCAGTTCACGTGCCTGTTTGAAATCTTCCTTTTAATATTTCATAATCAAAGCCGTTTCTGACCCAAGGGTAGTTACAGTAGAAACATCTAAACTTTCAGGTTCTAAAGAATGTCAACTATTTCGAATATTTTTTTTTTTGTGGGGAGTGGGAGGAACAGCTTTTTTTCTTATGTGAAAGCCTTTGCAGTCCTAAAAGGTTTAAAGATATTACCAGATTGTCACTTTCTAAACATAAATTCCATTTTTGACTTTTAAAAACACTTTAATGCTAGTTGAAAAACATATCACTTACAGTCATCTCCAGTGATGAGGATTGGGTTAGATTTAGTCAGTTATAACTAGTCATGGAATAATTAGTTCAGCCTGTCAAATTATATCTAGATTTACCCAGTTAAATGCAGTTATAACTTGTATAATGAGCTACATGTGCTCTTAGACCTCTACTGATTTACTTTGCATTATTTTATTGGGGGGGGGGTTCAGTAACTCTAACAAAGAGAATTGTATTCCAGGCATATCCCTTCATATGCTGTTTCACTAAAACACCAAGAACCCCTGACAGTTGTTGACTTTGAGTCATGTTATCAACAATGGCCAGGAAAGAGCAGTTTTGATTTCTCTGGTGTATAACGATGTGAAATGACAACGTTCAGTTTGTTGTTGGATCTGAGTTAATAACAAAGTCAGTAGGGATTCTTCGAGTGCACAGATCATAAAATGCTATGACTAGTTTCTTATGAGAGGAATGACATAAATGGAATGGCATTACACAGCATAGCTGGAAAACAACAACCGGCCATTGCACAATGTCTGGAGCATGATACCATGGGAATCAACGAGGAAGCAGTATCAGTCTGAGCACTGAACAAATTTCCAACTTGAACATGGCAGGGTGGTCTAGCCATGGGTTTAGAAAGGTTTAACCATAGCATTATACAGTATCTGCAGAAGTATAAATAGATAATAATTGAATCGATAACTTGTTAGTGTGTGTGTATATATCCACATATATAAGTCTACCTGGTCAAAAAAAGGTTTAAAAAATGTAATTATTTTATATCTGTAGTAGTCTTGTCAATATTGGATTGCACCATAGATTTTCCGAGGAACTGAACAGAAATACAAGAAATCCCCTTTAAGTTAATGGCACATGGAGTTAATTGCAGTATTTTTTCCCACCTCCCATAGAGCGACAAATAATTTGGGTGCCATTACCGTAAAGGGGTCCTTTATCTTTCTGTTTAGTTCTTCTACTAGTCCGCTTTCATTCTCACTTAAAAATTGCATCCAAGAATGAAACAAACATTGTAAATCATTCAAAAAATAAAACATGAAGACCAGTTGCTATTTTATTTATTCACAATCCTGCTGTCTACATTGGGTTGCCACCTTTTACCAGCAATCGATAACTGGCTGATCCCCACATCATACTCTTCAGACTTTTGTCTGGACTTCTTAATTTGGACAGGTAGTTTTCATCCAGAGAGCCCTTTCAAAATCTGGGCCGTCTGGGTTAAAAATGGATAGGTAGCAACATTGTGTCTACATCAAACCAAACATGAATTTTGAGGTGTTAATATAAAATAATATAAATTGTTCTTTTATACAGCATAATATATCTGTACTTTTACTGCACACTGAAATATACTAGTCACAAAGAAGTCAAGCACTATCACAAAAATGCAAAAAATATATAATGCAAAAAAATTAGGTAACGCTTTTGTTCTTGTGCCAAGTGATATGAGACAAGTGATATGGCAGCTCCCACTTCTATATATGTGATTTACACGTGGTGCAAAAAGATTGCAATATGCACAAGATATTATGCTCTCAAATTTAGAGTGATTGGAGTGATTATTTTGTTAGTGTTAAGAAATTTAAGCAAATAAAATCATCTCTTCTTAGAAAAAAGGCATATTTCTTTTCAAAGGAAAAAATCTTGTATGAATTCTATCCCTCCAAATCTGGTTTAAGGTTGCTGAGGCAGCTGGCAACAAGCTGTAAGCAGAATGCCAAAGAATGTTTTTTTTTTTTTCTTATTGACAGCCCATTTTTACAGGAAATGATTATAGATAACATGTCAAATTATAAATAGCAATCCTTGTCTAGATAATAAACATTATGTATTAGTATACTGGAAACAGAGTCAAAAAGTGTCAGTAAGTTACTTATCAGTGGAATATATCAGGCACTTGCATTATAACATTATAACATGAAATGTAACAGCACAGTATAAAGGTACATATATTTATTTATATGTTTAATTGTTATACTGTGAGCCCTTTATATCTTGGGAATTTTGTACAAATGTGGTATTGTATTACATACATAATTCCATACAATTAGGAGAAAGGATTGCTATATATATATCTCATAACCGTGTTACTCAACTTTCATAGGCAAAATTTTCACTTAACAATTACACATATATTAAATTCAGTTTATAAGAAATGATGTTGTTCTAAAATATGGCACCTGAGTTCAATAGGTAATTTAACATCATAAGGGAACTGAATACTAGTCCCTAGTCTTTCTATTAGGCAGCTTTCCTTAAAAAAGCATGATCTTACCTCTGCAAGAGTTTCTTAGTATGAATGAATCCTGAGTAACAAACCTATCATTCTCCTTATATACTGTTGACCTAGCATTGCCTAAGATATTACTCATCCAAAAGTCTAATGCTGAAGCAATGCTGTCACCTAACCAACCCCCTTATGTGTTACCAAAGGAGGATGGACACATTTCTGGCCTCACTTTTAATTGATGAGTGCTTGCAATGGTTTTTTTTTTTGTTTTTGGCAAGAAAAAGATAAAAGCAAGTTTTTCGCTTAAACATGACACAGCAAAAAAAAAAAAACATAGACATGCATTACCATGTGCTCATCTAACATGGGTAACATTTTAAGTAATTTCAATATAATCCTTATGTATAGAAATAAGCTGAACCAACTAAAGCTCAATAACATATATAACATATATACAGACAGGAATACACTAAATTCATAATTTCTGGATTCAGTAAAATACTAAATTCTTGATCAATTAATGAATTTAGTATTCCTGCATTTTCACATTTCAGAAAATTCTGAAAAAATCGAATTTCGTTGTTACAAATCTGATGCAACCGCAGTCGGAATTGTGTCATTTTCAGCAATTATATGACATTTGCACGTGATTCCTTAGCCACAAGTCTACTGCACCCATTAAGGCATTGCTCCAGTTCATATAAGTGCAAAAGTATGTAGGGCTGTTACATTCGGCAATGGTGTTATCTTAAAAAAAAAAAAAAAAATAACAGCACATCAGTTCAAGCAGTGCATATTTATTTGCAAATGGTTGTATTTCCCATGTTTTTTCCTGAACGCTAAAATATTGCACTGTTGTGCCCATCTTTCTGTGTTTGCACATTAGCATTGCACAAAATTTTTGCAAATCACTCACAAATTTGTAATTTGCAAAACTGCTTTGTGAATATTTACTCAGACACTAAAGTTGTGGCGTAACTCAAACACAAAGCGTGTACATAAATATTTCCCATTTTTTGCCATATTTAAAAAGCTTTTATGGACTCTTTATCCAGATACTCTGGATGACAGGTGCTCAGTTGGAACACTGATTACTGAGTGCTGAGTACTATTCATAGGGCACATGGAAGAAAATATACCTAACATAACCATGAGCAATGACAAGCACTGGAATGATACTGAACTGTATAATATAAATAGGCACCACAAATGTACATAATGCTTTACACAACAAAAACACAAACAGGGGTCTAGTTTTCATAAATTAGCGAGAATAAGTACTTAAGTGGTAGAGGTTTCAATTCACAGATGGAATGCTGTCACTGCCTTGAAGAGCTTAAAATTGATTAGAAAGAGGAAACAAACAGAAACTAAATATGGAAGAGAACAAGTGAATTAGGCAGGGTTTTTTTTGCTGCAGAGGAAGGCTAGCAAAATGCTTTCCCTAGAAAGCAGAGATTTCAGAATAATTGAGCTATCATGGGAACATTTCTGATGCAAAATGGTAGAGTATTCTATAGGCATAGGGCAATCAGGGAGAATGTTTTGATTATGCAGTGTAGAAAAGGGAGGAATTGTCCCCCTTGTAGTGAACGGTATGGCCAACAGATTGTCCTAAGCTGAGGTGAAGGGACTGGGTGGAAATGTATGAGTCGATGAGTGTGTGGGGTTGTGGGTGACCCTGGCACAAAATCACAGGTGACTACTGAGGTAGCAGACCCTGCCAGGCCTCCTGTAGTACCCCCCCCCAGCATCTTCCTTTCTAGTTATCCATGGTAGTGAATGGAATGCAAGGCTCTGAAGGTGAAAATAAGAATTTTATACTTGCACCACTTGACTGGGATGTAAGAGGCACTTTAGTTAAAGCATTTTCCTTTTTTTTGGCTAAAATATGATTGATGGGGTTCAAGAAGATGGTTGATGTACAGGAAGTCCTGTAACTGGTAACAGACAATCTTTTCTAGTTTAAAGGGAAAGGGTGTTATTGGCCTGTTGTTATCAAGGGAAGTAGGATCAGTGGGGGTTTCTTAAGTATTGTTGTGTCATGCTAAAATGTAGACCGAAATATTACAGTTGAGACTTGAATGCATGAGTTAGTGCAGGAACAATAGGGCATGAGAGATCTTTTAGGAAGTGTGATGGGGTCAAAGTGAGCAATTTTAATCTTTTTTCTTTATCTGGCAGATACATTAGATAGAATCAAGGTTAATAAAATGAACTGCTCGTGCAAAGTGGATCCTGGTCCAATTGCCCTTGTAGAAAAGGGAGGAATTGTTCCCTTTCAAAGGGCAAACCGGAGGTGGCTTCAGATGGGATTCACTTGGACAAATCTGATGTGTCGTGTGATTAATGATTTGTACTGTTTTGCATACACATCAGGAGAGGGTTTCTTCACTCTTACGTTGTTGTTTATGAATTCATCTTCCATTGGCGTTTCTTAATTTAATTCCACTAAAGCAATGACTGATTCGTTGTTACAATTTACTGTATTAATGCAAAGAGTTACTAAATGTTTTTCATGCAAAATCCTACAAAAATGGTTAGCAAGGGGGATGTTTTGCTTGGGACAGATATATGCTTTGGATTTGCATGCATGAATAATATAGTTCAATACACACAAAACATCAATCGACTAAAGTGTCCCATCTAGTTTTTTTTAACTTTGCAGCTGCTTTGTGCCTGCTTAATGCAGTTGGTATTAGTTTTTGTAACTGAGTCTGCTTAACCCTTTGGGTTCTGACACACTAGTGGGGACATTTATTAACAGTCCTTGACAATTGGTTTGCAACCCTGCACAGGGATTTGGAGACTCTTATGTAACAATAAGAATGAAAGGCAACCTTACTAACGATGAGAATATTTGCCCTAGTGCTGAAACCCATGGCAACCAATCACATTTTTTGCTTTAAATATTATCTCTGCACCTGACTGAATGTAGTTCTTCACTGACTGGTTGCTATGGGTTACTGCCCTGGTGCAAATTTGACTGGTCTTAAATAAACATTTTGTAGGTTGCTTCCCATGGCTGAGAACATTAACTACGGACCTGTGACTAAAGGTAACAATTCAGGCAATAATAGCAGTATCTAGATAAAGAGCCAGCAGCTAAAAATATCAATACCTCGAAACCATCAAACATTTCAAGTTTTCAGAAAATTCCTAGCGAAAGAAAATATAAAAACCTCAACTGATTTCTATAGCACCTCAACAACTTTTACTTGGTGAAGTTTTGCATTAGAGGTTTTCGTGGTTGTAATAAATCTCGAATTTTTATAGCTTTTTTCGAAATTTAGGAAAAACAAAAAATTTTCGAGATTCGTGGAAAAACATTACAATTCAATTGTTAGTAAATGGACCCCTAACAGTATATACCTTGTAGTATGAAACTGTGGATATTTTTACAAAGACTAACTGTCAGCTCTCATTACCCACAGTAAGATAAGAAGTATAGAGGAACAGAACATTCTCATCTACCTCCAGAAAACCGTGACACCGAAGCAAAAGGTAACATTACCATATAGACTGTACTGTTTCCTAGAACTCTCACATTATACATATTTATTATGCAGTAATCACAATGGCTTCTTAGCTGAATTATGTTATTATTGTCATTCCTTTATTGTATTACCATATTATTAAAGATAATACTGTAACATTATTACTAAACTCTGCACATAGTTATTTAGAACTGTAAAGGCTAGATCTAAATCTCAATCGGCTGGAAATGTTACATCTTAAATGTAGTTTACTGTTTTATCACAGTCTGTCAAATGTGTGGATCTGGAAGAAAAAAAAGTTTTTCTACTGGTAGTATAAAGAAGTATTTTACATCATTTTATATAATGTTGATCTAATCTAAACAAAAATTGCTACTCTTTTTTTTTTATTTTCCTTCTTGACTGACACAGGTACAGAGTGCTATGTACAATGCTGGAAACAGAGTGGACAAAGCAGGGTAAATTGGGAAATTATTGATGATAAAAATATGTATTACTTTGGGGTGGAATGTAATAAAAGCTGGTAACAGTAAAAATTGTCATAATGCAACAATTTATTGCATCCTGGGCCCCCTGGACCTCTGTGGCAGCATCATGGACCCCTCCCTGGACCCCCTTCATCTAATAAGGAGAGTGCGGGGGGAAGGGGGTGGCAGAAGCAAACCTCAGGCGATAGTAGGGCCAGGAGTACCCCTGGTGGAGTGGATGCTAAAAAATGTCAGGAATCGCAAAAGCTATATTAAATTTGTTTTGAAACCCAGAAATTCAGCTCCTATAGTTAACTGGAGTGCCATTTCTCTGCCCCTGGTAACCAGTGGAGTGCTGCTGCCTGAAGCGAGTTTCTCAACCTCACCTCATAAGATTACATCATCTTCAAGCACATCTTAAACATGCACAATTAAAATTCACAAAGCAATAAAATACTAATGAAGAATGTTACATTACAAAATGTGAATTTTTTTATGTTATTTTTGCGAATTTGCAAAAACGTTGTGAATTTTAATAAATCCCCCCCTCCCCGGCTGTCCCTATATGTGCTAAGAAGGAATTCTCAACTAAATAAAGTACTTGCCTTCTCCTTCAACAAATACTTAGCAGAGCAGAGTGTAATAAGGAATTTTGTCTAAGACGGCCATTCCCCATGTGGATTATTTGAATGAAAAGGCAAGATTAATTTTAATGAAATGAAGTACTGCATCTGGACATCTTTCTCTACAGATATGTTTCAGCCAATTGAACAACAAGAGCCTGCCATTTCAATGTGATTCATCGTTCAGAAGTGATATAAAGAAAAAAACATTGTAACACTTCACACCTGAGTTGCTGGGAGGCATTTCTTTTCCGTAGAATGTAATAAAGTCAGCAGCAGCACCACCCATGATTTCTGTTGAGACAAATTGAATTTTAAATTGAATATATTTTTAATAAAGCATGGTTAAATAGCTTGAAAAATGTTAAAATAACTAAAACTAATGCATATAACAAATGTATAGTGGTGCAGCAGTATGTGTTCCTTTTTTTATCATGTGACAATATTGTTGTCTGTGGCCAGAGGAAATGCCATTCAGTGAGAGTAGTTTCAGTTTCTTGCCTTAGGTACATTGGCAGACGAGGGAATTTGATGCCCATAGGAAATCTGTGCTACCTACAGGTGACAAATCTGAAAATACATCTTCCTTCATTAACATTTCGATCACAGCATATTGCTAATTGTCCATTTTCTGTAGTTATAACACATCTTGGGTGAATATGCCTGTTATCAATTTTATTCAATGATTTTACTGGCATGTCTGGGATTATTATGCCTGTTATGCAATTTATTTAGTGATTTACTGGCACATCTGGGGTTTAAATCTCTGTTATCCATTGTCTGTATTAATTATACTGGCACGTCTAGGATTAATATCCTGCTTATGTATTTTCTATAGTATTTTTACTGGCATTTCTAGAGTTAGTATGTGTAAGACACGCCAGGAGATCCTCCAGCGTCCTTACCTCCCGGCGCGTCTCTTCCAGGTTGCGGCAGAGTGACGTCAGCGTTGTGACGCTTGTCTCATGATGCCATGATTCCCTTTAAAAAGCCAATTCACCATTTTGTTTACAGATCCTGCCGAAGCGTTTCTATTGACTTGAATTTTCCTTTTCGAGTCACACAGACCCTTTCTCACTTGAGAAAGGGTCCGTGTGACTCGAAACATGTCGTGTGTACAATAAAGCACTAACGCAGCAGAGCTCTGCAGTCTATGGCATCCTTTCACTATTCTTTTGTTAATGCCAGACCCTCACATCAAGCAAGCAACAGACATTTAAACATGTAGGATTGCAACAGAGGCTTCATGCAGTATGCTCCCTACCAGGTCCTAACAAACATCTTGGAAAGCATATTGGTAAGAACTATACATTAAGCTTGGCTAGTGGTCCTGATTCACTTCCAAATCTGGCCACTAAGGGGCATTGAGAAATTACATATTGTACTAACTAAGACTATTTCTATGTTCTATACTAACCTCAAGAACAAATTTGTACCCCATGACTTGAGACTTCTTTGCTACTTCCAACTGCAGAATGCTTTCCAAGAACAATTTTGAATTGTGCTTGAGGACTACCCACCTGAGAATTTATTCAAATCAAAAATCCCTAGTAAACTATCACTAATCAATTGGCTCATTGTAACTGCTTCAACACGTCCTTTCATCAAACATATTTCAAATGGAGGGGAACACTTATGACAAACTACCAATGGGAAGAAACAACAGTGTTTTTTCTGCAGCAATCCACAAGTCAGTAAGGGGGTATTGTACTCGAGGGATATTTGTCACCATCGATTATTGCAGATTTCCTGTGACAAATCTCCCTGTATGCCATAGCCCTAATGTTCAAAGTAGCTACTAACAATAAAGGGTTTCCGTGGATGATTGTCATAGATGACTTACTGTGACTGTTCATGGCCCTCAAACTCCCTTTAACAAGGTGTCAACATGTTTAGTGATCTAAAAGATCCTATGGATATCTGATTATACTGTATATTACTAAGTTAATACGTAAAAGATAATACACACGCACTTAGATATACATTCATACATATAATGGATCTGTGCTACAATTCTAGCTCATAAAATTATGAGTAGAAAAGAAATTTCATTCATGAGACGTGTTGTATGTGACAGAGCAAATGCTTTGGAGAGCACGCTCAGCCTTTCCGAGAAGCTCAAAGAAGACATAGCTGGAGTTTGTATGACCAGAGTTTATGTAAGACCTTTTCATAAACCCAAGTTGATGCTTTCCCAAAAGGAGGATTAAACATAATAAATCTCTCTATCGAGATCAACATGTAACTGTAAGTATTACAAAAATATATTTGGCCATCAACTAACCAGCAATATTATGCCTGCCCATTTTCCATCCTTACTGTTATTTTAGATGCTGTGATTTTTACTCTTCCAAACACAGCTGAGCTGTTTCTTTTTTTTCCCCCACACTTTTTCCTGTTTTATGTGTATGCCAGTTCAGTTAGTTTAATGTTACGTGACTTGTGGTTATAAGGTCAAATATGCCACAAAATAGGCTAAAATACATTCCAATACATGAATCAGAAAGCTACAGAATGAAACAAGATGGATATAGCTGATAAAGAATTTTCCCTGATAAACAGATACTTTGCACGTATGCTTTAAAAAGCATTACATGCAAGTTTAGGAAGACAGCAGGAGCTTTGGGATCTAAATGAGTGGCTCAAGTCTTGGTGTAGAAAGGAAGGATTTGGGTTCCTAGAGCACTGGGCTGATTTGAGGTACAACCTATATAGTTGTGATGGATTGCTCCTCAATGGAAGGGGGTCCAAGGTGCTACAGGAAATAATAGCTTATAGGTTGGAGGAGTTTTTAAACTAGGCAAAGTGGGTTGGTTGAGATAAAGAATTATGGGGAAGCTAGGGTAGATGGACCAGTGGGATTAGTAAGGGGTCATGGGAGAGGAGTGAGGGGGGGCATACGGTTGACAGCTAAGGAGGTCCCTCTGTTATAAGGAAAACAGGCTAATACTAACTTTAGACATAATTCTCTATTAAGTAATGTAAATTTCTAAAGGAAAAGTAGTAACCTCCGCTTTATGCTGGCAAATGCATGGAGTTTGTCAGGTAAAATGGGAGAGCTGGAGTTAATTGCCTGCTCTAAAAATGATGATATAATTGCTATCACTGAGACCTGGTGGGATGAAACATGTGACAGGGCTGTGAATTTAAATGGTTACACTCTTTTTGGGAGGGCCCGCTTCTGACACCATGTTTCATGAGGCCTTGTAGCTTGTAACAACAAAACTTTATTAACACACACACACAGACAATGTCCAAACCTTCAGGACTGAAGTACTCAGACTACTCATCTACTCAAACCAGTAGATGGCAGCACATGTTAAGCTCTCTATATATGTATACAGTATCTAAAGTCAGAAATAAAGCCATGCACTAAAGAAATATCCATTGATGGCACCGGGAGGGTGTGGAATCCCTCTGGGAAGAGATTTTGACTGGTTACAAAGAAAATTATCTTTGGTGTATGCTATAAACCACCTCATATAAGCGACGAGAATGAAGCCCAGTTACTTTTAATATAGAAGCGGCTTTGCAACTAGGTCAAGTTATTATTATGGGTGACTTCAATTATCCAGACATTGGGGCAGATTTACTAAAGGGCGAAATGGCCATCGCTGACGAAAATTAGACAGAAATCCTATCCGCAGGGACATCCTTAATTTAAAAGGCATAGAGGACAATTTGCTAGTGAAAGAGACTGTTGCTAGTGCAGTTTCAGGCCCTTAAGCCAGGTCATTTTTGCATAGGCGAACTATAGTTACTCCGCAAATTCCCTAAAGTGCGAATTTTACAGAACGTTACCTTTTTCACCAGAGTTTCCTTCACCAGCTTAGACCTGGCAAAATGATAAGATAAAGCTAAATCATCCTCAATCTTATGTCAGTGACATTATATCTTGTATGCCAAAAAAAAAAAAATTTAAATGCTGGAGTTTTTTCATTTTTTAAAGCGGGATTGTCGTTAAAAGTTGTAACTATTAAAAAAAATTTTACCATTACCCAAGAACATTGTTGCAAAACAAAACCTTTGTGGTTCAACAGAAGTGTTGGTGTTGAGGTTGGTAAGAATAGACTTTTAAAGCTTTCAAGTCAGCAGTGACAGCTGAAACATTTGTCAGTTACAGGGAAGTCAATAAATCATGCAAGCTAAATTCGACATGGAAAAGGGTAATGCAGCAAGCAGCAAAAAGAATCCAAAATTATTTTTTAAATATGTAAATGGTACAAAAATGATGCCGGACAGAGGGGGGTCAGCTGGTCGATGAGAACAGGAAAAAGCTGAGAGTCTGAACGGTTATTTTTCATCTGTCTACACAAATGAGGACCCAGTTAATGAAGGTTTCCTTTTTAATAGTCCCAATTCTAGTAACACAACTAATGATGCATGGTTAATATAAGCAAATATCTGGGACCAGTTGGTATTCATTCCAGGGTACTTAGTGAGCTTAGCTCTGTGATTGCCAAACCTCTTTACTTAATTTTTCAGGATTCATTGAGGTCTGGCATGGTGCAAAGAGACTGGCAAATTGCTAATGTGGTGCCGCTATTCAAAAAAGGGATCCTGTTCTCTGCCTCAAAACTATATGTTGGTTAGTCTGACATCAGTGGTAGGAAAGCTTTTCAAAGGGGTATTAACGGATAAGATACTTAACTTTATTGCAAATCATAATGCTATGAGTTTGTACCAGCATGGTTTTGTGCGTAATAGATCTTGCCAGACAAATGTAATTTATTTTTATGAGGTGAGCAGAGACCTCGATTCTGCGATGGCAGTGGATGTGATCTAATTAAAAGCATTTGATACAGTGCCATAAGAAGGTTACTGGTTAAATTAAGGAACGTTGGCCTGGAACATAGTATTTGTACCTGGATAGAGAACTGGCTAAAAGATTACAAAGAGGCATGGTTAATGGAACATTTTCTAATTGGACCAGTGTTGTTAGTGAAGTACCACAGGGCTCTGTACTAGGTCCTTTGCTTTTCAACTTGTTTATTAATGACCTGGAAGTGGGCATTGAAATTACTGTTTCTATTGTTGCTGACGATACAAAATTGTACAGAACTATAGGTTCCATGCAGGATGCTTCCACTTTGCAGAGTGATTTGTCTAAATTGGAAAACTGGGCAGCAAACTGGAAAATGAGGTTCAATGTTGATAAAAGAAAGGTTATGAGCTTTGGCAAAAATAATATACTGTAAATGAAAGTTACAGTATACACTAAATGGCAGTGTGTTGGGAGTTTCATTATATGAGAAGGATCTAGGGCAGTGGTCCCCACCATTAGCTTGTGAGCAACATGTTGCTCTCCAACCCCCTTGGATGATGATCCCAGTGGCCTCAAAGCAGGTGCTTATTTTTTGAATTCCAGGATTAGAGGCAAGTTTTGGTTGTATAAAAACCAGGTTTACTGCAAACAGAGCCTCAATGTAGGTTGACAATCCACATAGGGGCTACCAAATGACCAATCACAGCACTTATATGGCACCCCAAGAACATTTTTCATGCTAGCGTTGCTCCTCAAATCCTTTTACTTCCGAATGTTGCTCACGGGTTCAAAAGGTTGGGGATCCCTGATCTAGGGGATCAAGTTGTCTATTTCCAGGCAGTGTCATTCTGTGGCTACTAAAGCAAATAAAGTAATGCATTGCATAAAAAAGGGCATACACTCAAGGGATGAAAACATAATTTTGTCTCTTTATAGGTCCCTGGTAAGACCTCATCTGGAGTATGCTTTCATTTGAAGTACTGTAGGTGTTTCTTCACAGTGAGTGTGGAATTCACTGCCGGCTGTTGTTGTGATGGCTGTTTCTGTTAATGCCTTTAAGAGTATGATTTCTTGGACAAGCATAATATCCAAGGCTATTGTGATACTAAAGTATATAGTTAATATAGTATAGTATATATACTATGGGCAAATATAGTTTATGTGAGTGTATGGAGGGGTCATTGTGAGTGTGTGTATCTATGGATGCTGGCTTTCATTTGGAGGGGATGAACTTGATGGATCTAATTTAAAGATGTAACTATCTGAGTAACCATCCAATAACTGACTAATGTTTGTTGAATATTTGAAAGGATAATGTTAATATTTGCCTCAGAACATTGCCACAATGTAACTCACACAGGTTTATAATACTATATATAAGCATCATTAAAAAAAGAGTTGTTCTTACCACAGGAACTACAGTATTATTTATAGGTTTTTTAATTATTTGGCCTTCTTCTGACTCCTTCAAGCTTTTCAGTGGGAGTTATTGACCCCAACAACTAATTAAACTATTGCTCTTTGAGGTTACAATGTTATAGTTATTCTTATATGTATTACTTTGTTTTATATTACCAAACTTATTCATATTCCAGTCTCTCATTCAACCACTGCCTGCCTGCTAGTGTAAAAAAGACCCTAGTATGGTCTTATATACCCTAGAAATTTGTTCACCAACCCCTTGGATTTTGCTCCCAGTGGCCTAAAAGCAGGTGCTTATCTTTGAATCCCTGGCTTGAGGGAACGTTTTAGTTGCATATAAACTACATGGGGGCTACTAATAGTCAATTGCAGCTTATAATTGGCACCCTCTAGAACTTTTAGAATGCTTGTGTTGCTCTCCAACTGTTTTTTACATTTTACAGTTTTTACAGGGGTGTAAATTTGATCAGAGGAGGAGAGCAGACACGGAGAGAGCAGGCAGGCGTGGGAGCAGTCAAAGACTACCCTTGGAAATGTGTTGATAGGGTTAATGAGCATGCCATCAGTAGTGATAGTAAAAAAGGAGTATGACAGGTTTAGAAAGGAAAGACGATCAGTTCAATTTTTGTTGGGTTCAGCTCTGAATTACAAGACCATCTCCCATGGACTCCATTTCAAACAAATAATTACATTTTAAAAAATCGTTTCCTTTTTCTCTGTAATAATAAAAAAGTATCTTGGATGTAACTGAAATTAAGATATCATTAATCTATATTGGTGGCAAAAAATCCTATTGGGTTTATTTTTTTTATGTAATTTGGAGACCCTAATTACAGAAAAATCCCTTATCTGGAAAGCCCTAGGTCCTGAGCATTCTGGATAATAAATCCCATACTTGTATACCATACAAATGGGCAAGGAGATATATGTTATTTAGTGATATGATATCAGCGCCTTTTTGCATCATGGAACCAATAAAAAATGGTATACATAAATAATTGCAGGACTACTTTGCACTGTTTTCACACAAATGAGTTGAATGGGATGAATGGGCCAGCATAATATTTAATAGCTGATGTAACTCCATGAGTATTTCAAATAGCTGTCAAATATTTTGGCCTGGAATGGGTCCCAGTCTGCGAAAGTAGATACTGTTCATGATGTCAGCAAATGAATCGGGACCTTAGGACAGTATGACATCTGATATGGGAATAAACTGTGGAATTAGATGCCAATAAGGTGGTCAGTAACGGCACCATGTGTTAGGAAAGAGGAGGGGGGGTGATTCCCAAAAGTCACGTGCTGCAGCCTCTGTAAATCACTGCCAGGTCACTGCCCTGCTGACTCACTACTATTCCTGAGCCTGACTCAAAAGAATTATAATGTGCAGAATTCATTTTGGAGTAAAAGGCTTTTGTGTCACAATGTACTGCTATGTTCTTGTCCATTGCTTACAATGGGGTCAGATAAAGCACATTATTCATCTGGAGATTCCAGCCTTTTCTTTTTTCTACCCAACGGGGTTTTTGTGCATTTTTGGCTTTCGTGTCACAGTGTACTGTATGTTCTTGTCCATTGGTCACAATGGAGTCAGATAAAACACATTATTCATCTGGAGATTTCAGCTTTGCTTTTTTGTGTGCATTTTCGGCAGTTTATTAAAATTGTTATGGCTGTAAATGTAGAAAAAACATTTCAGCTGAGCTTCTATTAATGTGGTCAGGTTATTTTATAAATTATGTAATATGTCTTTCACTTGCAGCAAGTCCTCATCTTTCCATAACTAGGAGTTTCACACTCAAACCAAAACCAAATAGGATCGTTTTCCTCGAATAAAAATTCATTGGGGCAAATTCACTAAAGGGCAAATTTTCGCCTGCGAAGGCTCTGCCATATTTCGCTCCACTTCGCCAGACGTAAATTCACATCGCATTCACTAAATCACTAAAATGAGAAGTTGCATCTCGGCAGCCAAACGCTGTTGAAGTTTCACAAGCATTTCATAGGGAACGTTCACCAGTGTTTATTTCTGCCTAGCGAAACTTCATTAGTACTCTTATGCTTAGGTCGATTTGAATAGGGCAGGTACATAAAAGTCTTATGGACGTCTTTATTAGAGATGGTGGTGCAAATGCTTGAAGTGACCACCTATTATTACAAATGTCCAAGGAAGCATAATAAAGACAAAAGAGATCCTCAATTGCCCTAGACATGAGCCCACCCTAATGTGGCATGCCCCTCAAATGGTAAAAAAAATGTTAAAACAAAAAATTTTAATAGTTACAATTTTAAAAACAATACTGCTTTAAAATATGAAAAAACACCAATTTTTTAATATTTTTATGACTTTTCGGCATACGGGATATTACGTCACTGACATAAGATTGTAGCTTCATCTTATCAGTACGTCAGGTCTAAGATGGAGATAGAAACTCTGACGAAAGAGGTAACGTCCTGTAAAATTTGCACTTTAATGAATTTGCTTAGTAATAATCGTTCACCTGAGCAAAACTGCACCAGTGATGGCCTCTTTCAGTAGCCAATTGTCCTCTACCCCTGTTAGTAAATTGGCGATGTGCCTGCGGATGGTATTTCTGGCGATTTTTCACTAACAACAGTCACTTTGCCCTTTAGTAAATCTGCCCCGTTATATATTAGTTTTGATCAGGGACAGGGTTTTTTTTTAATTCGATTAAGATAGAGTCTATGGAAAGTTGCCTTCCCATAACCCAGAGCTGTCTGGATAATAGATGTCCTAGAGTTTTCTGGATAAGGGATGTTTCCATCATTTAGATGGAAACTAAAAAAGGTCTATTTATCAAGCCTCAATTTTTTCTGGTCGAGTTTCCAAAGTTTATTATGCTCCTTAGCTGCTAAAAATCCAAAAATACTCTAGCTAAAACCTGTCGAAATCATGTAGAAGTCATTGGCAAATGGCAAAATTTAACAATTGGAGCAGGTTTTTATAAAAATTAATTAACAGAAAAACTATTTGCAATGTATGCCTTTGCGCAAACAAATTTTCAACACATATATAGCTTTTTGTTCCAAAATATCACAACACCTTCAAGCACTTTTTATAAATTTGCAATGCTCGATTAAAGCTGCAACGAAAGGCTAAGGAAGAATATTACATTGAGAAATTCGATTTTTAATTCTTATTTGTGCAAATTCTCTTTCGACCTTTATTACATCCCCCCATGTCTCTTTTCTAACACATTATTTCAGTCCAATGAGAACCCGTGCCGCTGCTTCAGTAATATTTATGCTTTTGGTTCAATGTTTAAATTTGTGTTTTTCATCATTATTGATGGAAAAACTCCTGGAAATCAATCTTCATTAATTCCACGTTCTAGTGGTAAAAAAATTAGAACAAGTAGGCAAAGGGCTTCATCAAAGTAAAAAGACAGTATACTTCTTGTACAAACTCAGTGTAAGGAATATACTTCTGCTTGTCTGTGTTCTTTCTGGTAATATAATTTTCTACCTCGCAAGGACCAAATATGAAGTAGCTTCAATTTCCCTTTTTACCCTGTTTAGCAAAATAAATAATAAAATCCATGATTAAAATAAGAAAATATGCCCAGCACAAGTACTATTCATTGAACTCATGTTGAACACCAGGCTATGCTGCCCCTTTACCATATTGAACGGTTTCATACCATCAATGACATTACTATCCTATGTACAAAAAGTGGAGGATTTTTATAATTAAACCCAAACTGACAAAAACAGTTCATACTGTTTAAAGTGTGAAAAACAGCTTGTTCTTGCTTTTTGCCTTGGCAGATGTTCTTGGTAGAAATTTGCAGTGGCATTTTATGCATATTCACAAGCCAAAGACAGATTTCTAACAAAGCTCTATGGGATATGTGGAGGCCTATTTTTTAACAGTCTCATTTCAGTGGTTTTGGAGGTTTTTGAAACCACCACCAAACTCACTCTCTCTAAAACCAATAATGTCATTAAAATTATTAAAAATCAAACTGAAAATGTTTTATATTTTTAAGGTTTAGCAATAAAAAAATTAGTTTAAGGAACAGTAACATCAAAAAATAAGTGTTTTAAAGTAATGAAAATATAATGCAGTATTGCCCTGCACTGCTGTGTTCGCTTAAGAAACACTACTATTGTTTATATAAATAAGATGCTGTGTAGCAATGGGGGCAGCCATTCAAAGGAGAAAAGGCTCAGATTACACAGCAGGCAGCAGATAAACTCTGTCTGTCAGATATCTTGTCTGATCCTGTTATTGACAACTGTCTGACCTTGACCTTTCCAATCTGCTGCCTGAACTGACCCCTGCCTGCTGCCTGAACTGACCCCTGCCTGCGTTTGACTATTCATCGGATTCTGATTTGGTACTACGCTTCTGATCTGTGTATGACCCTGGCCTGTGACCTTGACTACACTTCTGCTTCCAGTATTGGTACCGTGTTTGGTCTGTTTGGTTTTGGCCTGGCCTGTCCCCTGACCTCTCTCCTTGTTCTCCTTTCCAGTTATATGTCATGGTTCCCTCCTTCCAAAGCCAAAGGCAGCTGCTAAAGGCAGAAGTGCGAGCTGTGACTGGGACCTTGGGGTTTTACGCTGGGTTTACGGATACCATACGTTACAGAGGAAATCCAAATAGAGGGCATATGGGCCATTTGGTCAGTGGCTGCTGGAACATCAGATAGGAGAAAGTCCTGAGGAAATGTTTACCATAGACAAATAAAAACGACAATCTTCCAGTAGAAACATGTACAGCATTATTATGAGCAAACTCTGTCCACAGTAGAAGATCAGACCAGTCATCTTGGCAAAGAGATATGTGGCATCTTAAGAACTCACACTTGATAAAGGGTCCTTGCTGACTCGAAACATGTTGTGTATTTTGGAATAAAAGTTTTGCAGCACAGTACTGCGGATGCTTTGTGGCCTCCTTCATACAACGTGTATTGATTCATCTCAAGAGCCTGATTTACCCGCTCAGCAACCCTGTTCTACTGGGGATGGTAGGCAGAGGAGAATTGAAGAGAGATGCCGACGGATTTACACAGGGAATGTCAGAATTTGGAGATAAATGGGGCGCCTCTGACGGACATGATTTCTGTCGGAAATTCATGAAGGCAAAAGGTATGACATGGTGGATAAAGAGTTGGGACAGTTCCAGTGCAAAACGGAGTTTACGTAGGGAAATGAAATGTGACATCTTGCTGAAATGATCAATTACCACACATATGACAGTGTTTCGCGTAGAAGGTGGTAATTCAACAATAAAGTCCATGACCAAATGAGTCCACAGGCGAGACCGTGCAGATGGGGGGTTGTAGTAATCCACAATGAAGGGAATGACTGGATTTAGAAGATGCACAGACAGAACAAGAAGCAAAAAAAAGATGTCTTTAACATCTTTTCAAATGGATGACCACCATACCAGATTAGTTAACAAGTCCATTGTCTTTCTTATACCTGGATGCCCAGCAGTGAGTCTGTTGAAGAATAGAGTGATGAAGTTCAGGAGGGACATAAACCATCCCAACAGGAGTATCAGGTGGTGCAGAGGACTGAGCAGACTGAATCTGAGATTCTTGCAAAAAAAAATCAGATAAATCTTTGTATGCAGGGGATAAGGACTGAAGATCTACAGAAGCAAACAATACCCTATTAATGACCATGGCCGGTAGTGCTCACAGTATCATGTTACACATGCACTGTTCATTTATGCTTTGCTTTTCCTTCACTGTTTCCCTTCCCCTCCCGTATTTCTCTCTTGGCTCTGTCAGTCGATTAACTCCAACCACCCGGAAGTATTTTCTAGACTCCATTTTCATCTACATGTATATTGCTGGAGTGGATCATATTATGATCTTTTGACCTATCTGAATGTTCACTGTTGTTAAAGTCTTCACAGTTTAAAATACACTTCTCAATCATCTCCAAGGTGCCATTGAGTCAACTGTCTGCTGACATTACTGAGGTTGTAAGCTATTGCTATCTCGAGACAACTTGATAAGCTATAGAGATCATAGAGATCAGAACACTGAGTAAGTATGCACCAATTAATTTTTTTGGGTTTAGATTCCATTTAAGGGTGTTGATGGTGTTGATTGCACCATTTAATTTCTTTAAATATGAGAAGACTTCTGTTGTATTTTTTAGTGAGAGCATAGTATGACCCATCATAAAAATGCACCAAAACAAGTCCCCTCTCCACTTCATTAATATATACAAATTAATAAAAAAAAATGTTTCCAATCCTTTACAGGGAAGGGCAATATAATGTTGTTTGCATTCACTGAACTGTGTTGTGCAATCAAAAATTGTAAAAAATATACAGATATTTAAAATCTGTACACTGTTGTAAGGTTAAATAAAAATGTAATATAAAAGCAGATCAATTATATAAGGTACCTAGAAAATAAAATGTAGTAAAGGCCTCTGAAAGAAAGTTCAAGAGGGCAATACAATGTATTTACAGTTAATGATTATTACTTAAGTGCCAAAAACTTTCTCCGAATCAGCTGATCGATTTGCAAAGGGCTCATATGATGACCACAGCACTTAATTACTAGACACCATAACTGGGAATAAAAAATGTAAAATGCCTTTTTCAGTATTTTTCTCACATTAATGGTTTTGAAAAATGAATGGAGTAAATTTGTTCTGACGACTCAAATTGTCTTCTGGCACTGACTATTAAATTTAATGGAATTCTTTTAACTATTTTTGCTAAATCTGCCCCTACGTGTATATATCTGAGTGTTTTTTTTAAAAATATTCATCTTTAAATATATCACTAAAGATATGTACTGACTTGCACATAGATCTGTGACACTGTGACAGAGGTTATAGAGTCCATGAATTGTAAAATTTGAAAAAATGTATCTGTAACAGTATTTTCAAACAAATTGTTGTGGTGCTTTGAGATGTGGAGGTTCTTGAAATCACAATTGTCATTGAATTTATTAAAAGTTCAGATTATCAAAAGTATGAACAAAAAAAAAAGTTGAATGAACCAAAAAAAAATATGAACACCTCAAAAACCTCTAAAAATTCTAGGTTTTTGGACAATTTGTAGAGAAAAAAAAATACAAAAACAACCTATATTCTGATTGGTTTAAAAATGGTCCAATAGGATCAGTGTACCTCCCACTGACTTTTACAACAAGTTTTACTTGGTGAAGTTTGGCATTTGAGGTTTTTGCATTTTTAGAACTTTTTAGAAATATAGGAAAATCATAACTTTTTCATGATTCTTGTAAAAAATTACAATTTTATTGTAAGTAAATGAACCCCAAAGAGCAAACAAGACTCATAAGTTAATATAAAGAAGTTTTTTTTCAGATGACAACCTCTATCAATGTAGTAAAACCCTGTTGACGTGTATATCTTACACCACAAGAGTCAACATGTGTCATCATAAAACCCATACAATCTGTATTTAGACTTTGCTAAGGTTTTGGATACTGATCCCTAGAGGGCATTACTAGATTATTAGAAAATTGAGTCTCGGTTATATTAACTACCATAAGTGCACCATATGACTGGGTCCCGTTCTTTTTGGGTTTTTTAGCAATTACCTTGAAGTAGATTTGAAAATAAAAGTATCGGACTTTGCAGATGATAAACAGAATAATAAAGTCATAAAGATTTTCAGGTCCTTGATTCTGGTAGAAAACTAATTATCTTGTGGTTATTGAAAATGAATAAATTCCCCAGTCTCATTTTTTGTTTTAGATAGGTAATGTACCATTTTTGGTTTTCTATATTTTTTATTGTTGTTGTTATTTTGTTTGCTGTTCTAACAGATTCAATGATATCTGATAGAAGTCGGTTAAACTTAATTTGGCAGAGGTTCTTCTATAATACTTTATTTAGCCAAATATATCAAGACTGTCTGTATAACTGACATCTCCAGAAAAATTAACATTTAAATGAGACAGTCAACAATTTGCCTTTAGGGATACACAAGCAGTGTCTTTGCAATCATTATGAGGATAACGAAATGAAAAATGTGTTAAACTCAGCTTTACTCTTCCCATATAGTTATAATTTTGCATGACAGGATACCGTATATTCTCGAGTATAAAATCTACCTCGGCTTATACTCGAGTCAGTATAAAAAAAACCCCTCTGGTAGATGATGTACCAATTTTGAAGACCGCTGCCTTACCGGTAAATTTGCAGAACTACCGGTATTAGCTACGTTGAATCTCAGCACAAGGGGGCGAGTGGGGAGGAGGCGCCGCCGTGAGTGATGCATGCTGGGAGCTTGAGGCTCAGCATGCACTTCCATGATCCCACGGAGTGAAGTAACCGTCCCTCCCTCCGCCCGCGTCACTACCAACACTGCCGCCGCCTCCCTGAGACGATGTGAGTGGCTGGCAGGAGGCGAGAAATTGCAGGCTCCCAGTACCTGGGAGGATGGACGGAAAATACCTGACCCCCACCTTTAATGACCCGCTGGTTCCTGCGTTCCCCGCTGCCAGGACCTATGAACAGAGCACCGCCTGGATCGCCTGGAGCGCTGCCTGGATCAAACACAAGTAAGAGCGGGCTCACAGCAAAGTCCTGCGACTGCGGACAGGGAACGGCTTAAAGGAGTGCGGCGGTAGCAGTCCCTCACTTGCAGGCCCGATCCTCCCTCACTTGCAGGCCCGATCCTCCCTCACTTGCAGGCCCGATCCTCCCTCACTTGCAGGCCCAATCCTCCCTCGCTTGCAGGCCCGAGCAACCCTCCAGGCATTCCCTGTCACACGACCCGGGCGTGTGTGACCCTCCAGTTATTGTTGCACTTGCACCTGCTTCACTGTGGTTGTGCATAAATGAGATTCAGAGGCTAGTGTCCGTTTATGTACATAAATATTGTTCAAATCACATGTACTACATTCAAGGTGCTTGGCCCTTCTGGATTCAATATATTTGTTTTGCAGCTACAATCATTTGCATGGTGTATATTAGCAGTGTTTCATAAAAACCTTGATTTGTTTCTTTTGGATTAATTGATGGCAAGCTCAGGGCAAAGGTACTACATCCACTGCTTTCTGCCTCCTTTGTGCCTTGTCATTATTGTGTGGGGAGTGTGTGTGTATATAGTATATGTGTGTGTCTGTGTATGATGGTGTGGGTAGAGAGTGTGTGTGTGTATGTGTGTATATAGTATATGTGTGGGGAGTTTGTGTGTATAGTACGGTATGTGTGTGTGTGATTAGGCTTATACACGAGTCAATACGTTTTCCCAGGGTTTTTTGGTAAAATTAGGTACCTCGGCTTATACTCGGGTCGGCTTATACTCGAGTATATATGGTATGTTAAAAGTCTACAATTTAAAGATTATGATTAAATACTGACTTCTGCATGGACTAGAGTTCAGCATCGCTTACATTTATATCATTATCATGTTTCAGATAAAATTGGATTGGCAAAGGTTTCATTCATCAAGTTAATGCTTAATGTTTTACGCAAAACTGTACTTTGTTTACTTTAGTAGGACACTGTATGACTCAAGCATTACACAGTTTGTTATCCACAAAAATCTGCTTTTCAATCAAGGAGGCCCCCCAATGCCATTTAGTAGGGCTTGTAGGTCTAACTGTTCCATAACTATTTTAACACATCCTAACAATCTAACATGTTTCAAAAGTCTAAATTAATACTAATCATTAAAACATGAATTTTTTATGAATTATTAATTATTGAGGTGATCTTTCTCTTGCAGGTTATTCAGACTTCAGTAAAGTTCAGTCTTCTTTGTTGTGGCTTTTGAACATAAGTTTTGCAATATTTGAGTAGAACGTTCAGAGCCGAGCCAGGGCGGGCAGATGCCCTAGGCAACCTGGACGGCTGTGGCGCTGGAGGGGGGAACGCATGCGTGAATAGACTCTCACGCAAACAAACGCTGATGCACATGTGCAAATCAATGCTGGTGTGCATGCATGAATTGATGCTAGTGCACATGTGCCAATCTCCGCTGAAGAAAATGCGCAAATTGACACGAGTGAACAGACACGGACAGTCCAGACAGGAAGGTATGTGACTGGCACCCCCCAGCTTTGCGCCCTAGGCACGTGCCTATTCTGCCTACCCTTAGTTCCAGCCCTGAGAACGTTTTACCTTAAAAGGGGACCCGTCACCCAAAAAAATTATTCAAAATCCTATTTTATCACATTAGTCAAACAAAATGGACTTTAATTACACTGTATAAATTATTTGAATCTTGTTTCCTTCAGTCTGGGAACTCATAATTATAGCAAACAGGCAGCAGCCATTTTGTGCACTGTTATTAAGACAAGCCTTGTATCATCTCAGAATCTTGTTTGTGCACCAGAATGGGGGACCCGATGTCCATCCCCATGCCCTGGCTACAGATTTAAATGGTAAAGAGAACGGGGGAATGTGGGGAGAACAGTGACATCTAGGAAGTGCTGAATGGAAAGTGAAAGTAATTGTCTGACCTGCCTCTATGCCATATGCTGATTGACAGCTGAGATTTTTAAATTGATTTTTTTCAAATAGCTTGGCAACTGTCATGCTTTTTTGTATTTTTTTTCATGCTATGACCATAGCTGTTGAGACAACTTCAAACCCTTAGGGTGCAAATGTATTATATCTGAGCTTGAATGTATAGCATTTTATTTGTCACATTTATTTGTCTCCATATCTGCCTAGGATTTAGTTTCTATGTATTACTTATATTACTATATAAGACTTCTGTGGTTATTCATTATCCAGAAAGATCTGAGTTACAGAAAGGCTTTCTCCCATAGACTCCATTTTATCCAAATAATCCACATTTTTAAAAATGATTTCCTTTTTCTCTGTATTAATAAACCAATACCTTGTACTTGATCCAAACTAAGATATATTTAAGCCTTATTGGAAGTAAAACCATCCTATTGGGCTTATTTAATGTTTACATGATTTTCTGGTAGACTTAAGGTATAAAGATCCAAATTACGGAAAAATCTATTATCTGGAAAACCCCAAGTCCCGAGCATTCTAGATAACACATAAAAGATAATGGACATATTTGTTAATCAGGCTTATAATTATGCTATAATATATGAAATTATGTTCAAATATTTAAAAGTACCATTTCAGCAAACCACATTGTTTTATATTCTTCCCAGGATACATAAGAACCCTATTATTTCTTAGTAAATCTGTATAATATAGTAAGAATGAAACTATTTTCAGTATTCAGATAAGTACTACTTAGAGCCTACTAAGATTTGTAAAACTGAAAAAACAAAAGTTCTTAAGGATCAGGGAGATCAGACAAAGGTGTGCCATTTGAAACGGACTGCTCCCAGAGTGGCATTTGTCACTAATTTTAATGGAGCAAGTCAGATCTATTAGGAAACACTGGCCCATGATTCAAAGGGCATAACTTCAAATTCCAGGGTTTCAATCTATTTCTCTTGTTTCCTATAAAAGACCTTGCACATTCCTCCAACCTTGTTGGAAACCTGCTCTCAACGAGCTGGGAAACTGCGAGGCACCATCTCGTTACTGTATAAATATTTAGTCTCTATGGATGTGGAAAAGCCCCTTAAATACATGCTGGACTGGGAGAAAGACTTAGGGCGTTCTATACCTCAGCAGGAATGGTCACTAATATGGAATACTGTCTCCAGGATATCCCCTAATACTGCCATTAGAGAATCCACATATAAAGTGCTGATGCGTTGGCACCTTACACCGGCAAGGAAACATCGTTTTGATCCTTCCACTCCCGATTCTTGCTTCAGGGGTTGTACAGCAGTTGGGGATTATTTGCATATCTGGTGGACATGTCCTGTAGCACAACAATATTGGGCAGAGATTTATAACTTAATTGACCGAGTATTTCACACACATATAGTCCCCGAAGCTACTACGGCTCTTTTAGCCTGCCCGTCCAAGTCCCTTACGAAACTCCAGAATACTTTGATGAGACAAATCTTAGCTGCTGCACGAACCAATTTAGCGAAACACTGGCTACAATACGCTATTGATACTCATGTTGTCATTGCAAAAATTACTCAAACACAGAATATGTTATATTTAACGGCTTTATTGGAAGACAGGGTAGAGAGACATATGCAAATTTGGGCCCCATGGGATTCGTTTTTGCAACCTTGAGCAAAACAATAAGTTCAATGTATGTTATACTACATGGAATTGTACTGATGTGTTCTACTTTCACTGTTCTATACTGGAAATGATATTTACGTTATCCTCTGTCAATGTATCTATTTTTGAAAAATAAAAGAGATTATAAAAAAAAAAAAAGACCTTGCACATTGAGAAATAAGTTGGTCAGGGCTGCATTTCCTTCGCCTAAATAAGTAACATTTTTCGGCCCCCTAAAAAAGGGCATGTTTAGGCAGGCCTGGATTTGTGGAAAGGCCACCTAGGGCCAGGCCTAGGGCGGCAGGATTTTAGGGGGGTGGCATGCTGCCCAACCACACCCACATTTGTTCAAAAACACTGGGGATGAGCAGTAGATACAATCATTTTTTAAATTTCCCCATTTCTCCAGTGCAGATGATGAAAATTTGCACGAATAAAGGGGTGGGGACAGGGGCGACGAATGGCAGTGGGCCTAGGGGTGCCCACTATGTAAATCCGGCCCTGTGTTTAGGTATGGATCTTGTACACAATGTAGGTTAGTACTGCAATGCTCGAATTTTAGAATAAATGGTGTTAATGTAGACAAACGTAGCCAAGTGATGCTGATTTTTGTGTTTTATCTCTTACATTCCTTCCAAAAATATGAATTGCACATTCAGAAAACACTGTAGCTGGATGTCTAGCTGCAGCGACAAACAGGATGTCACCCTTAATCCAGAACAAGTGCTAGGCTCCCTGGTGTCGGCTCTTGCTTCTGCCTTTAACAGCCGCCTTTCCCTTCAGGAGGAGCCCTCAGCTAATTGGATGCCGCCAGGTCTTAATAAGAGAGGAGCCAAGCAAAGGTTCTAGACAAGCAGTCATTAGCAAGATTTAGGACGAAAGGTACAGTTCAGGGAGCAGACAAAAGTGTAGTGGGACAGGCCGGGCTCAGTGCGGGCAGAATACAAGCAAAGTCAATCAGTCTGGGGTCGTTACAGGCAGCGTACACGGATTGTCAGGCAGGCAAGGTTCAATATCAGTAGAAACAGGATAGTCAGTGAGGCAGGCATAGGTCAGGATAATCGGAGTTCAGAATAGTCGGGCAGGCAAGGGTCAGGTTTGGCAGAATTCAAAATGGTCAGGCAGGCAAGGGTCAAAACAGGAATCAAACAGCAGAAGAATCGCACCCAGATACTAACAAGATAGACTTAACAAACGGGCAAAAAGTTTAGATCAGAGGCCCCTTTAAATATTTGAATTTCGCGCCACTGGTGTGATGACGTCACGCGGCCGGCATGTAAAACTAGTAAGCGCCCGGCCCTGCGCGCCACAGTGAAGCTGGCCCGGGAACTGTCCCCGCAGCGTCCACGCCAGGCCCTAGTCCCCGCTAGACCACCAGGGTAAGCCCTTACACAGGAAAGCAATTCTATATTAATGGCTTTCACACACTCCCCCACCCATTACACTGGTGCAACAAAATCTTTACTACATCTTCCATCTTGATTGGATAGTAATCTTAAATAACAAGGTAAAATATACTCAAAAATTATTTGATACATGTCTCACTTACATCAGCTCCTTACCCTAATTAATGACCACCGAACAATACTTGGTTTCACATACTCCCCCACCCATTACACTAGTGCAACAAAAACGGCACTACGCCTTCCATCTCGATTGGATAGAAACCTTGAGAAACAAGGAAAAATATACTCAAAACTTATTTGATACATGGCTCACTTACATCACCTCCTTACCCCAATTAACGACCACCAAACAATACATGTTTCACAACAAACTACCTGTATAGTACCAAAAAACACAGCAACAACTCACTTGTCCATGAAGTGGAACAGGCACTTTCATGCCCAAACCTCCCAGGACAACTTTCAACATATGCAACCCTAGGAGACACCAAGATGATAATTTACTAACTAACTACTTGGAATGAACACTGTTGTCAAAACTACAACCTTATAACTGTATTACCTTTGGATACATTCCAGCACCCAAAAGATCACAATTTTTTTTAAATTTATCATTTTTATTTTGTTTTCTTCTATCTTTGTTAAACAATGCGATGAACAAATTATGTCATTCACTTTATTTGAAAAATTCTAAAAAAAAAAAACATTTTTGGAAAATGTAAACATGTGACTCTTCCTGTGCCAAGACATTATGTCGAGTGTGAACACAATCCGGTACTGGAACATATTGCAAAATTACAATGAGAAGGAGATTGAGTCAATCGACTTAAATGTAGAGAGGTTTACTAGGTTAATAGATTGAAAACCATGCAACAGGTGGGCTAAACAAGGATTATGATTTGTATGTGTTATATTTCCTGAATGGCTTAATTTTTTCAGGCTCTATCCCTAAAAGCCTGCATTTTTTGGATTTTTGCCAGAAAAGCCCAAAATAGTAGTATTTTCGGGTTAATTCCAGAGCTAACCAGAAAAAACTTCCAAATACAATAGGGACCTCTCCCATTGACTACAACCTCAGCAGGTCTGAGATAGTGGATTTTCAAGTATGGACTTTTTGCAGCTTTGGGGTATAATAAATCTCAAAAAAATTAGTTGTTTTTTTTCCACAAAAAATTCGGATTTCATAGTAAAAAACTTGATTTTTTTAGGTTTTTATCATTTGGACTTTAATAAATAACTCCCTTACTGATTGTACATTACATGCTTTACTGTGTTTTGTAAACATTTATGGATGCTCGGTAATGTGTAGATTATAGGTCAAATTATTGAATCATGTGATCTTATCATGCGATTGTATCATGTGGCTGTGACATGTGACTTGATGCTCTTTCTACACCTGTGACAGATAGACCAGACATTTATGGCTTGATAAATGAAGTGGATATGTATTATATATCCACTAGATACAGATATCCGCAGTAAGTTTCTTTATTCAGTGGTGTTGCCATATGAACTTTTGATAGATAGATTTTTTTTCTGGGCCTTGCTGTACCCTGGCTCCCCTGGGCACAACCAACTGGATCAGCATCCAGCAGCCAGAGGAAGATCCACCCCTTCTCACTTACTATACCATAGTGTGACAGGGTGTGGTCAAAGCGTGTCCTGGCCAATACTATAACTATGCAAATTACCTCTAGCTACATGGGAATCTGCCCAGCAACTAGGGAGATCAGGAAGTATAGGGAGTTAAAGCCATAGGGGCACATTAACCCTATGGGTCCCCAGTGTCGGACTGGGACACCAGGGGCCCACCAAAAAACCTCAGACCAGGGGCCCACTAAAAGTTTTTAGACCAGGGGCCCACCCTCAGTACTATTTTCTTCCTCTCCTCACTCAACCTTTATTCTCCTAGTCTCTTCTCTTTGCATACTATAATATATTATTTCATCTATTTACCCACTTTGTTCTCATAGAAATAGGGAATAGCCATGAAAAAGGCAGCATGAGGGCCCACTGACACCTGGGCCCACCGGAAGTTTTTCTGGTATCCCGGTGGGCCAGTCCGACACTGTGGGTCCCTACAGATAGATAAAAAGATACTTAGAATATAGATTAGATAGACAGCATGTTCTTTATTGAAATTCAAAATTTGTTCAAAGTTCTGTGTTTCTTCTAAACTTTTTGGAAGTGTATGTGGATTGACAGCAGGATCTTCCCACCTCAAACAGTCAAAAGATTGGTTACAGAAATAAATGGTCTGGAACTGAACTGTTTGCACCAGTCTGCATCAATGGCATTTCAGTTTACACTGTTTATCGTATCCTAAAATATATGTATTTACCAGTTATATAAATTAACTCTACTCTAAATCAGAGACCCATAATTATAATAATAATAATAATAATAATAATAAAGGAAGCTTTTGAAGCTTCTTGTGTGGGTACCAGGAAATGTATGACTCACAACTCTTTGCAGGTGTTATTTGGGCTAAATGACCTAAACATCTGCCCCAAAGTTATAGACCCCTGCTAAACTGACAATAGAAGTACGCTTACAAATTTATCCCTTTCAAGTCATTTTCCCATATTTAAGTTCTTTTGTACTGCCTAAATATGAACAACCCACACACAAAGCAGGGGGAAATGACATACAAAGGCTGATTAGAGAAGACCGGCAGTACACATTTCAGTAAAGCATAAAAGAGAATCTCTAAGTAAGCAAAACAAGGAGAGAGCAAGGGTCAATAGCAGAATGAGATGAGAATTAACAGTATGGATGAGTATGAGAGTATGAGCCAGAAAAGACAATGAAACAAATGAGGTGCAGTGGTCTGGGCACACTAAACATCTGCCCTATTATTCAGCAAGTCAACTGAGAGCAAATTATACATTGTAATTGGAAATTCACAAATCACAGATAAATATTCCATTATGTTAATGTTAGATAGTTACATATTTACATAGTAGGAGAGGTTGGAAAAAGACAAGTCTATAAAGCACAATGAATAATAGCTATCTAGGGCAGAGGTAACTGTGTATGTAACCCTTTTCTCCCCTGCTAATTCCTAATCATTTCTAGGAAATGTTTGCATAGATTTACTGTAAAGCAGGGATCCCCAATCCTTTTTACTGGTGAGCCACAATGAAATGTAAAAAGAGTTAGGGACAAACACAAGCATAAAAAAGTCAAATAAGGCCACCAATTGTCTATTTCATAGGTCCATGTGGATTGGAAGGCTCTGTTTGGTAGTGCAAATGTGCCTTAAAAACTTCAAATATACTTGCTATACTGTAGAGTACTTGCTTTGTGGCCCCTGGGTGCAACAGCAAATGGATTAGTGAGCAACATGTTGCTCATGAATCACTGGTTGGGGAACACTATTCTAAAGAGTTTGGAGGCTCACACAAAGTTGGTGGTCACCAAGTAGACCACCAAGAAGACCAAGTGAGAAAATGGTGTTGTTCAGAAGGACATTTGTTGCTATAGTTCTTATTACAAAATAAAACGTGTGTTAAAAATGTAGGTAATATTATTTTGAAATTAAACATTCTCCAAAGACACTGCAAAAGCAGCTAGCAGAAAAGTGTTTTTGGAGAACTGTATAGATGTTTTTTCTTTTATTCATGGGAAAATGTTGTTTCTAGCCACTAAGTACGAACACCAAGAAATCAAAGGATTTTGTATGTATTTAAATATAATGTACTTGTACTGTAACACTAAATAGGCTGATATGTAGCCATAAGGGCAGCCATTAAAGTTGATATTGGCCCCCTTGGAGATTAAACGATCAACTTATTATAAACAGTGAAACATCTCTGGAAATCAAAGATTCGATAATAGAATATTTTAAGTTAAACCCAATACAAGATACAGGGATTGTTAACACCTGGTGCGCTCATAAAGCAGTGATACGTGGAGTCTTAATTAAAACAGCTGCCTATATGAAGAAGGTCAGGAATCAAAATATAAACCAATTACAGGGAGAATTAACAAAACTTATTGATAAGCATAAAATATACCCCAAAAAAAAATCTATTCTCAAATACTTCAACTTAAAGATAAAATTAATACTCTTACAAACACAAAAATGGAATATGCGTTATATAAATTAAAAGCTAATGCATATTATAAGGGTAACAGAGCATCGGACCTCTTACTCCAACAACTGAAAAAACAACAGATTAAATCTAATGTAGCCTATATACAAACGGATACAAATACTAAAATTATTAATCCAATTCAAATCGCCAATGCTTTTGCACAGTTTTATAGTAATTTATATAATTTACATCTAGATTCCACTGTGAAACAACCCACAGTGGAATTAATAGATGCTTTTCTGAATTCCATTAAAATCCCTATGATCAAGGATATAGATATAAACATATTAAATCTGCCAATTACACCCAGGGAAGTAGAAAAGGTAATAAAATCATTTCCAAATAAAAAAGCGCCGGGTCCAGATGGCTTCTCACATCAATATTTTAAAATATATCAAGATATACTTATAGAACCGCTTACAAAACTGTATAATGAAATAGCAACTACAGGTAAGATTCCAACAGAAATGCTCTCTTCCATAATTACAACGATCCCCAAACAAGGGAAAAACCCGGCTTTATGTCAAAATTATAGGCCGATTGCACTTTTAAATGCAGATTTAAAAATCTATTCTAAAATATTAGCTTTCAGACTACAAGAAATTTTACCGCAATTAATACACAATGATCAGGTGGGCTTTCTTAAACGGAGACAGACCTATGATGGCACCCGCAGGTGTATAAATATTATTCACCACTTAGGAATACAAAAAATCCCCACTTTAATTTTATCTCTTGACGCGGAAAAGGCCTTCGATCGCATACATTGGGGGTATATTGAAAAAGTTTTATGGAAATTTAATTTCCCCCCCCATTTTATTACAGCTGTCATGGCCTTATACTCTTATCCATCAGCTCAAGTGAATGTGGGAGGACATCTATCTCACAGTTTCCATATAACCAACGGTACCCGTCAGGGATGCCCGCTCTTCCCTATTATCTTTACATTGGCCATGGAACCCTTAGCCCAGGCAATTAGAGATTGTTCCATCTTAGAGGGGGTGACCATAGACAACGTGATTCATAAAATTGGGCTGTACGCGGATGATATAATATTGTTTCTAACTAATCCTCAACAAGCAATACCAAGTCTGCTACAAATTTTGGAAAGATTTAGTAATATATCATTATATAAATTAAATAAATCTAAAACTCAAGCTTTGGGCATTAATATCCCTGAACACATTATGAAAGAGTTAAGGCACAACTACCCGTTTGAGTGGAAAAAGAAAGAGATTACATATTTGGGTATGCATCTATCAAGCAATACGGAAAATTTACTACAAGATAACTTTTTGCCATTATTAGAACAAATGAGAGACGAGATAGCCTCATGGAAAACGGAGTTCATATCTTGGATAGGTAGAATACAGGCCTTGAAAATGATATGCTTACCTAAGGTGTTATATTTGTTGCGAGTGGTACCAATAGCCCTGCCCCGATTGTATCTTCAGAATCTACAAAGAATTTTTACAACATTTATCTGGAACTCAAAAAAACCTCGTTTATCACAACAAATTTTACAACAAGAATTAAAGAAAGGGGGTCTAGCGTCTCCGGACATTGCCTCATACCATAAAGCTATATTGTTGGATCAAACAGCCGAGCTGAATTTACCTAAGGGAATTAAGCATTGGGTTGATATAGAAAATTCGTTTTTACATCCTTGGTCTCCAAACCAAATTTTTACATCAGCAAACCCAGGCAGAGTTTGTAATTTACAAACTATCCCACCCCACTTAGGGTGGATAATTAAAAATTGGCGAACAATGCGTAATTGTAAACACATTTCACCATTTCCATCTCCATTCTTACCTTTAAGCACCATCTGTATGGATATACCCTCCCTACAAATTAATACATGGCTCCAAAATGGGGCTCAATATTTTCGACAATTAATGGAGGGTCATGGGCTTAAATCATTTGTCTCCATACAAAAAGAATTCCATTTACCTCACTCTGAATTCTATAAGTATTTACAGATTCGTCACTATTCATATAAGTGGTTGGACCAAATTAATCGGTTACCCACTCTTTGGGAAGAATTCTTTCAAAACCCAGTTTCTAAGAAACAGGGTATTTCAGCACTGTATAAACACCTAGGGGCTGATTCACTAAGCTCGAGTGAAGGATTCGAATGAAAAATACTTTGAATTTCGAAGTATTTTTTTGGTACTTCGACCATTGAATTGGTTAAATTCGTTCGAATTCGAACGAAATCGAACGAATCGAACGAAAAATCGTTCGACTATTCGACCATTCGATAGTCGAAGTACTTGCCCTTTAAAAAAAACTTCGACCCCCTACTTCGGCAGGTAAAACCTACCGAAGTCAATGTTAGCCTATGGGGAAGGTCCCCATAGGTTTGCTAATCTTTTTTTGATCGAAGGATTTTCCTTCGATCGTTGAATTAAAATCGTTCGAATCGTTCGATTCGAACGATTTAATCGTTCGATCGAACGAAAAATCCTTCGATCGTTCGATCGAAGGATTAGCGCTAAATCCTTCGACTTCGATATTCGAAGTCGAAGGATTTCAATTCGAGGGTCGAATTTCGAAGTATTTTTAACTTCGAAATTCGACCCTTAGTGAATCTGCCCCATAGTATTAACAAATGAACCACAAAAATTCCACTTCATTCAAAAGTGGGAAACAGATTTACAACAATCCTTTTCACCACAACAATGGAATGAAGCATTTAAATCGCCATCTCTTCACTCTAAATGTGTTAACCATCTTGAGAATGCTAGGAAAATAATCAGTGGTACTTAACTCCATATAAGTTACATAAAATATATGGCTCACCTAATAAATGTTGGAGAAATTGTGGTGGTTCAGGCAATTTTTTGCATATTTGGTGGACCTGCCCGATTATACAAAAGCTTTGGAAATCGGTAGAGACCGTAATCCAAAAAATTATTAAAATGAATATTTTGTTAACTCCACCTTTAGCACTTCTCGGCATTATGGAAACAAATTTGAGGGTGCAGTGTAATCAAGCCCAAATATATTTGATATATCATTGCTTATTCGCAGCCAGAATGGCAATTGCAAGGAAATGGAAATCCCAAGATACGCCTCCAATACAAGCAATTATTAATGAATTGTATCAAACAGCAACATATGAATCTACTTTTGCTCGCTCCCAAGGAATAAATTCTAAAATAGCAAGTTATTGGAAACATATGTATGTATGTGATGACTTAGATACTTAAGAACCTAAGATGTATGCATCATATGTATGTTTAAACAAATATGCTAAATCCCAGAGTCAGGTGGGGGTCGTAGGTTTTTTTTTTTTTTTGGTTTTTTTTTTTGTTTTTTTTGGGTGTTACTGTCTTTATAATTTTCTGTTTGTTACTTGTAAATTGAATGTTAAAAAAAACTTAATAAAAAAGTAAAAATATAAAAAAAAAAAAAAATAAAGTTGATATTGGGCTCTGTGTTTCCTATGAGCTCCCAAAATGTTTCAGCTGAGACATGAAAAAATGTGATATATTTTTGTAACCGCGTATTACTAGGTTACATTATGATTTTTCTAAATATTTTTATGGGGTGCTGACTGAAAAAGTAATTAAAAAAAAATATACATGAAAAAAATTCAAGCAGTAGTTTCAGATAAGGTTTCTAAATACCATCAAGACATTAACATTTTTTCCACACGGTTTATGCACGACAATTTCTGTTTCACTAATTATATTGTTTATATACATGCCTACAAATTAGGTGTTTAATTATGTGTTCTTGATCAAAATTAAGATTTTTACATTTTCACTGGAAATATTTACTGTACTATATCCCTACATAAAAATTTAACCAAAGCTGAAATTAGAAATAAAATGACCTCAGTGTAAAAAAAAAGTCATGGTTAGCAGTCATAAATCTTTAATATATGGTTCCTTTTTGAGGTTCCAATTAAAGAGTGTCCTGAGCATAAAACATTCTCCTTGTGGATTTCTTTCTAATGAATTAGGAAGGCACATTAGGAAGAAGATAATGCAATCCTTATGAGAACAAAGCTGGCCCTCATACAGCACATTTCCAGGAATGCTTCTTGTATTATATACCACATGCTGCATAAATGCCTGCTGGCAATGGCTATATACTGCAACAACACAATGCTTTAGGTTCTCTGGCCATTTCTGGAAGTGAAAACAGCTTTAGTGTCAGTGTGTATATCCTATATAATAAAGTTGAAGTGTCTCTGCGTCCAGTCCCTGTGTCCGTGGGATTGCGCTACTGCGCATGTGCCCCACGGACCTCTAGCACCCGTTAATTTAACGGGCTTAATGTCTAGTATATATATATATAATACACAAAAGCCATGAATATCTTGTAAATTATATCCTTATAAACGGTGAGTTCTGATGTCATCAGTTATAAACGGTGAGTTCTGATGTCATTTCTGTCACATGACTCACTGAAATTTGTGTATTATAATTAATAAAGTACCCCCAGTTGCAAAATATGAGGATATTAGAAGTTACCTTGGAGTTCCATGACCTGTATAAAAACACTCGGCCTTCAGCCTCGTGTTTTTATATGGTCATGAAACTCCTCGGTAACTTATAATATCCTTATATTTTACAATAGGGGGTACTTTATTCACTATATATATATATATATATATATATATATATATATATCCATCGATGACGGCACTCCATCAATCGGGATACACAGAACATCTAGTCATTCAAAGGTTTATTAGTGGACCAACGTTTCGATTCTGTACTGGAATCTTCGAAGTGAATTAGAGGGAATTTTCGAAGTAAATAAATTCAAATCGGAAGTAATTTTTTGGATACTTCGACCATCGAATAGGATACTACGACTTCGAAATTACTTCAACTTCGATTCGTTCGAATATTCGAGAATCGAAGTACTGTCTCTTTAAAAAAACTTCGACTTCAATACTTCGCCAAATTAAACCTGCTGAAGTGCTATGTTAGCCTATGGGGACCTTCTACAACATTTTTCTAAGTTTTTACACATCGAATAAAAATCCTTCGATCGATTGCTATAATCGTTTTTATTCGCCCGCAGGTTTGCCAAATTTGTTGAAAAAACGTTGAATTCGATATTAGAATCCGAAGTTTTTTTAATTCGATGGTCGAATTTCGAAGTTTTTTTGTACTTCGAAATTTGACCCTTGATAAATCTGCCCCTAGATGTTCTGTGTATCCTGATTTATCATGGAGTACCATCTTCGATGGCGATATTTGTAAAAATTTAAACAGACTGGCACCCAAGACTTGGATTATACTTATGGTTGTGCGTTCCCTGCTCGTTTGGATTATATATTTATATATATATATATATATATATATATATATATATATATATATATATATATATATATATATATATTAGATATATATATATATATATATATATATATATATAACAAGAGAAAGTTGTGCTCACCACTAATTTTTAAAACCATTAGGCGGGGGTGCAATGAGGCTGTGACCACAAAATACATATGGACAAATACAAGAGTCCTCTGCACTCAACCCATTATCAATATATTTAAGACAGAGACATTTTGTGCATACTGCTACTGAAAAATGCCTTACCCTTTAAACAAAACAGGGATTGTTTGTCCATATATTGCAATATATTGAAGCTGGCCAACTACGTCAAAGTCATCCCATATCTGGCCAGTCCTATGCTCAATTTTCATCTGATTCATTAAGAATTCAATTGCTTAATTATACATTTTACAAAGGGACTAAGTTTTACCTGCAACTTACTAGCTGCTTTCAAAGTAAAACTCCCATACTTGGCTGCCCTTTTATTAGACACCAGTGGTTATTTCCTGTTCCTTTGGGTTTCCTTTGTGTGATCTAGAATCTACAATAATAATTTGATGGTGGATATGAGTGTGTTCATTTGCTATATGTGTGGTTAGCAATTCAGTATGCAAGAAGTTATGTTTGATAAAAATGTCAGTGGTGTGTGATGTAATTAATTATGAATCATTTGTACACTCCTAATTAGTTTTAGCATCATACGGTGCACCACAGCATGGAATCTCACAGCATTCACATCCCCAGACTTCCTTGACTACCCCCATTACGCTCTAGTCATGCCTAGTTACACCCGAACCAGGCCCTTGTTCTCTTGGGTGACTCCCAAATATTCTGTATGAGTTGACATTTCTGAGAGTTGAATCTTCAGTTTAAACTTCCATTTTCTTGGTTGCACTATTTCATCTGGTATGAAAGAGATTACATAACAAACATTTCTCCCTTTTGTTCCTGTTGCTTCTTCATTCTCATATTGATTTCCTGTATTGCAAAAAAATAACAGGTATTCCAATATGTTTGCCCTTTTAAACTTCCTCTGGACATAGCTAATACGTTAGAATGCTTAATATATGGCCATCTTAAGAAAAACAAAATGTTGTTCCAAAACAAATGGAGATTTCCAGACGACCATGGGCAAGATTTACTCTTCCCCTTTTTTAAGCCAAGTGCCTTCTTAGAGACTATACATACAGTATCATCTCTCATAAATAGAAAAGCTAGGCAATCCTCCTGCTTTGGATAAAGATGATATCAGCCTGCTAGGTCACAACTCCTTCGGGGGTCTTGTAATATAATTATAAACACAACTGGAGTTCTGTTATAGCAGTGGTCCCCAACCAGTAGCTTGTGAGCAACATGTTGCTCTCCAACCCCTTGGATGTTGCTCCCACTGGCCTCAAAGCAGGTGCTTATTTTTGAATTCCAGGCTTGGAGGCAAGTTTTATTTGTATAAAAACCAGGTGTACTGCCAAACAGAGCCACAGAGCCTCAATGTAGGTTGACAATCCACATAGGGCTACCAAATGGCCAATCACAGTCCTTATTTGGCAACCCAAGAACATTTTTCATGCTAGTGTTGCTCCCCAACTCCTTTTACTTCTGAATGTTGCTCATGGGTCCAAAAGGTTGGGGATCCCTGTGTTAGAGGCAATAAGGGGCTTCTGGGTAGCATGACAGCAGGAAAATTACTGCTAAGTAAAGGTTAAAAATGCAGGCTGAGCTAATAATATTTTCAAAAAAGCTTGTGGAAAAGTTTATGCATTCAGCTTTCAAAAGCTCCATAATTAAAAGCATTGGGGAAATTAAACCAAAACATGACAGTACAGTCATTCTTCAAAATGGCCCATTGGATTTCATCAGTGAAATAATGCATAATAGCAACCTGATATTAAATTATTGTCTATACACCAGACGTATGGGGGAATGTAATAAAAGTCGCAAAACAACTAGCGCAAATAAGAATAAAAAGTCTAATTTCTAAAGCTATATTAAATTTGAGCAAAGGAAAATTTGTTCGCAGAGAGGCATAACTTTTTGCATTGCGAATATTTTTTCCGTTACCGACTTTTATGACTTTCCCCCCAAAAGTATGCAATTATTCTTACATTAAGCCAGTGCATTTATATGTCCTTATGTACATTATTTTGTATCAGCAATTATTGTATAATATATTGTATAATATGTATCATACTATTTGTTCATAACTTTGGAAAATTGTGTTTGTGTGTTGGGGGGGGTTCTCAAAAATGGCTTGAATATGCATTAGAAATATTTTTCAAAAATCAAAAATGGATTTACGAAGCACCACATAGAAAATCTTTAGGTCTATTAAACACTTAAAACCTGAATATTACATTACTACATTAAATACATTTTTACGATTGGTGACCAATGAGCAGTGCTTCTAAATAATTTTCTTTACTTTGGGCCTTCTGGTTTTTCATGACTGTTGTCACTGAATCCATGTAACCTTCTGGTCGTCTCTTCATATTTTCCCTTCATTTCTTCATCATACGCCTAAAATAAGACAGCTTTGATATGATTGTTTTGTGCATCAAGCAGAAGGCCAGCTTGATCTGGTCAAAAGATTCATTTGTGCATTTTTCTTGCCATTCACAATATTTTCAAAAAAATTTGGTCATCAAACTTTTATTACTATAGCTTTTTCTCCATAATGTCAAAGTGTGAGAAACTATTTCAGGGGTGGATGTATAGAGAGGCCTATTCCTTGCTGGGTAGAATGGCACGTGGTTATAGTTTGGCAAGTGGTGTTTTGCTTGGATACTTTTACACAGTTGTACCAGGTATATAAAAGGAAATGTAAACCCTCTAAACAAATAAATGTAAAATTGCTCTTCTGTACACTTTTGCAATTTACATGATTTTTTTCTAGTTTTGAAGATAATTAGAAAGCCTGAAGACTTTCCTCCCCTGAAATGTCAGGCAGGTCGGCAGAACTGACCAGTAGATTGCACTATTGTGTCAATTCCATTCTTTTAGCAGTATAAAAACGGCTAATATCTTAAAAACTAGAAAAATAATGGAAATAGCAAAAGTTCTCAGAAAATCAATTTTACATTAATTTGTTTCCAGGATTTACATCTCCTTCAAGAATGGTACATTGTTGTTCACTGTTGCGGATCCTTAATAGTGTTTAATGTTTTCTGAAAATGTGCTCATTTCAATAAAATATTACTTACAAAAAACCTTGTATCTGTAGCCCCATACCAATATCTATGTTCTCCCCAACTCATATCAAGTGTATATCCTCCCGCACCCTCCTGCTTTATATTATACACTTCCATTAACCCTATTATACAAAAACAATTAAATTCCAAATTAAGGTCATCACTAGTACGGGGTGATATTGGCCAAAGCATAATTATAAAAAAATGTATCTTTGTAATTTTGTTCTTATATTCAATGCATAAGCACTCTCTTCCAGAATTGGCATGTATTCACCAAGATAATATACGTGTTATTAAAAATATTTGAAAAATAAATCACTGAAACGGTTGTTAAGTAAGCGGCTGGATGCATGCCATTAGTATGAACACTCACCCACAAGAGATAAAAGAGCTTTATTAACCTAATCTTTAAATAAGTTGCTATTATAAATTACAGGGACAGTGATTAACGAATGGTCTCTTTCAACTGTTTTAGAACCTCAGGCTGCATTTATAATCAATTTTGTGCAGTGTGGCCTTTCTAATACAGTACAAACACTTGCTAAATTAGTTTGATTTTGTTGGTATGACTCGCCATCTTGTGGCAACCTGAAAAACTACAAAAAGGAAGTTGTTCAGCAATCACAAAAGATTTGTATCTTCTTTGTGCTGCCGTATTTCTCTTTTGGAAGTAGAATCGGAGTGATAGGTCTATCAGGGATTGGCAAGAGTGATAAGCCACCTGTGAGTCATGGTTCTATGTAGCAGTGACATATACACTGGTATCTTTGTATTCCTTCTTACAAATGTTGCCTTTTTACTGCATTCCAGCAGGAACTGGAATCAGTTTTCTGCAATCCCTACTAAGTCTGAATTTCTATTCCCTTGATTACTTTTGCATGACCAGCTGTCTAGCTTCAGATTTCAATTTTTGCCACCTTCCCTGCATAGCCTTTATTCTGGGTGACATTAATTGCAGCATGCCTATTACAGCATGTTCTAAATAAGGAGCATAAGGAAATGTAATTACAAGCAAGGAACACCATATAACATTTAAGAGATCCTTTTTAAAGAAATAAATATTTCTTTGCATAAAGTGGAAGAACATGAAAAACGTAAAGTAAACTTACGAAAAGTAAAGTAAAATGCGTATGCGAAGGCATATGATCTAAATACTCAAATCTGCATCAAGCAAGACTACAAGTCAGCATGTCACACTGATGCTGTGTGCACAATAATGTATGTACAATTGTATTTAAATAGCACCACTTGTACAGCAGGACAATGAATTAATAGAATGAACATGGCCAATACAATAATAAAATACAAATAAATACAAAACACAGTTACATTCAAGATCAAGTGCTGAAAGTTTAGGAGACAAGAGGAAGGAGGTCCTTGCTCCACTATCAGTCGAAAGAGGATGGTAACATAGGGGGATAACAAGTGCTGCAGTTTAAAGTGGGTATCTATGCCTCATAAGTGCCAGGATTGTGTAAAATGTTTTGTCAGTGCCCCAAGAGGTAGTCTTTGAGTTTATTTTTAAGGAGACTGAGGGAACTGAAGGTCAATGGTGGATGAGAAAATGTAGGCATAGTCTCTGACTAGAGTATAAGGACTGGACGAATTCCTAAGTGAGGAGAGACTGGACCTGAGAGAGTGAGCTAGGCTAGGAGGTCAATAGTAATGTATCCATATTAGGACAGTGTGAGAAGGAGAAGGTGTGGAAAAATGTAACAAGACGGTGATCAAAAAAGCAAAAGGGAACACTGTTAAAATCAGAAAGAGAGACATGTTTGGTAAAGATGATTCAGAACATGGCCATCCTTGGGTTGGTCCATCTAGTCCACTGCTAGAGTTCAAAGGAGGATATTAGATGGAGAAAACAAGAGGGCAAAGTTTGTTAATTATCATCATTAGGACATTAAATTCACCAAGGATAAATGCAGAGCTGTCAGTATAGAGGAAGACATAAATATAGGTTTCAAAGTTAGACAGGAAGGTAGCAGAGGAGATATGTAAATGGTAGCCACACATAAAGAGAGGGGATTGAAGGTCTAAACTGCATGCACTTCAAAAGATTTTATGAGAAGGCTGGAGGGTGAGAACTATGTTTGAGCTGACAGTGAAAAGAGTGAATAATTCCTACACCCCCACCACCTCCAGTGGTCCTTGTAAAGTCATGACCTCCACACACACAGAAGGATTTAGTTGTTAACTTATATTACTAGATGAAGAGCTCTCAGCTCTCCTCCTCATAGCCTTAAGAGCGTATAATGAATTGCTTTATCACAAACGCGTAAGGCTATCATGTAGTCTACTTGTATTTGAATAAAGTGCATAAATGTAACAATTCAAGAGAAGAGCTCTATCTTTCTGAGAAATGATGCCTTTCAAGGTGGATATCCAGGGCATATATTTTTATTTTTTAATACCACTATATATTACTTTGTATATAACTATTAAACCAAAGGGTAATAATGGACAGTTGTAAATTCTTTCATAAAAATTCCAATCACATTTTCTTTATCCTTGGTATTCTTTACTTCTGTTCTATCAGTTTTGTTAAGGCTGCGTTAACCCTTCACACACTGTAAAGGGCAATTAAGTTGATACGCTGGTTATATTACAGATAACAATGAAAAGACCAAGCCCAAGTAATGCTTATATGAAAAGATGGGAAAGCCTGCTTATTTGGCTCTGCAAAATCTAAGACTGAGATTCTAGTTATCTATAAAACACACAAATATGCAATAGATTAGATCACCAATCATCTAACAATAAACTTCTTCAAAAATATTGAAGAGAATTGTCTTTATAAACTGAAATGGTTAACAATGCTTCCTTGTAGGGCCAGGGTCCTGGGTAGGGCTGTCAACTTTGTTTGGACGGGGTGGTGGCATTGTGGGCGGGGCTATAACACGGTGATCAGCGATTGGCTGATCACCATGTCAATCAGGGTCCTGCCCAGTTTTCATTTTTTGGAAAACTGGGCAGACTGTATTGACCCGGGCAGCCTTTTTGAAAACCGGCTGTCTGGGACAAATCCAGACAGGTGGCAACCCAAGTCCTGGGTTAAATTCCAGCCAGGGCACTATCTGCAAGGATTTTTTCTGCAGTTTCCTCCCACATGCCAAAAACATACATGCAGGTTAAATAACTCCTGCTGAATTTGGCCCTAGTGAATGTGATGGGGCCTGATATTTTAAGCTCCTATGACTTATAAACATTGTGGAAAATGTCAGTACTATATAAATAAACATACAAAGTATAGATTAGTGGCTCATTAGACTGCATTGCTCCCTAGGCACGTGCCTCTTCTGCCTGCACTAGTGCTGGCCCTGTGGAGGAGAAATGTATGTATTATGAAGACAGTGGTAGAACTCTGGTACATTGATGATATCCCATAAATCTAGACTGCAAAATAAAAGATACAATTATTCCACCCCACCATATAATTTATATTAAGCTACTAAAACATCAATATCAACTTAACCTGTTAGTGCAGTGGGAAAATGCAGACCACAGACGTGAACAAAAGCAGAGTGGATATAAGTGATGTAGCAAAAGAAGTTATCCTTTTGCAGGACTTGATGGCATGCATATGGATGAGAGGAATCAATTGGGCAGCAATAAAAGTTTTCAAGGTACAAAATACTTAGGCCACCTTAATATTTTGGCTCAGGTATAGAGAGAGATTCCTGGAGAAGCGCCACTGTGGGCAACCATCTAACAATGGAGACTTGTTAGTGAATACTACTATATGGTTGAAACTAATGTCTAAAACCATTAAGAAAAGGAAACATTTAAAAAATCTGTAAATTGATTGTATATTGTACAGTTTGGAAGACACACTTAAAAGGATATTTAAGATTCAGCAAACATAGGCCTACTGAGGCCCAAGTTTTTGAGAGATCTATGTGTGTGTGTGATATCAATGGTGTTTAAGCCTTCACCCACTCTACAGCAAGGGACTTGGGAGAGTCCAATGTAACACACACTCTACTGAGAGTTGCAACTTATCAGGTCCAAATTGGGTAAGAAAAGGAATTGTCCTTTGTGCCAAAGAGTACAGCTCAAATCAGCATTACATGTGGAGAAAACTGGACAAGCACTAGTAAAAGTCCTCCCAAAGATCAAATCAACTGCAGAAAAACAAATATTCTTGGGAAAGCACATTACTGCATTACTGCAGCAGTGACCACAGCACTGATGAGTCATGGGCGTCCATGGGAGTTAGGCTTCTATTCTGTGTCTGAGTACATACTTCTAAAAAGCACAGTTACTTACTACTTTGCCTCAGTCATCATGACATAACTTGCACAAGTCACACGTTGCCTCCTATTATGTCCTCAATAGAGCTGCCTACTAGTGCCTACTCTGTGCACGTACATAGCTGCCACAGAATCATCACAGGCAGCTATGAGCAGCTGCAAGTAAGGAACGCTACGTGAACAGAATAGGAGGCCCAAGTTGCTTCCACGGAGTTGGGGGAATTTTCTGCAGATGCCCATGGTCACAGTATTAATGGGCAATTTTAAAAAGTAACAGGAGTGAAAAGTGTAAGAGACAAAAGCAATATGCTCAGATATGAATATAACTAATATAACCATATATTAGTTATTGTTGTGTGCACTCAGTGGACCCAAAAAGTTTTCAGCTTGCATTTTGTAATCCAAGTAATCATTTACATTTTCCAGCTTACATTGTGAAGAGACAAACAATGATAATGCCTGTAATGATTTCCCTAAGCAATTTATCTAAGTGAGGTACATTATTTCTAACTTGTTTCTTTGACAAATGTCCTTTCTTCCTTATCTGTTCTCAAAACCTACCAGGAAATCCAAGCACTCTTAAGTAAGTAATATCGCAGAACTGGCAGTAGCCCAAACAGAGATAATGGGTAATAGCAGAGTTCCTAAATCTGGTCAAGGTATAAACAGAAGTAGAATAAGACAATATTTAGTAGTAGTGAAGGGTGATTGACAAAAAGATGACCCATATCCATCCCTAACCTGCAGAGCCTCCGGTATTTATAGCCCTGTGCCTGACCAAATATGGTGTCACCAAAGGGGCAGGGCACGCAGGTGTGAGTCTGTAATTCTTGATGTCTGGAGCAATGTTCCCTCTAATTCCTTCACGGTTATGTGTGCAAAAAGAAATCTTTTGTGAGCACATTTTAAATTGTTGTGCTCACTTTTTAAAAACTATGTGTTCAGGTCTGGTTAATTTAAAAATGTGTGTTTTCACACAACACTTTTTGTGAGCACCACAATTTGTTGTATGAGCTGGTTTCAAAATGTGTGTGTGCGTGCACGAACACATACCTGAGAGGGAACATTGGTCTGGCGGTGGAAGTGAAGCATACTAAGGTTGCAGGTGCGGTGAGTGGATGGTAAAGTTTGGCTACAACCTGTGAAAGGTGTATGGATCCTGGCCCAGACTTTTGGGTTCCAGGACAGCCTGCACTTCAATATTGTCTAATTTCTATTTGAGCAAGCACTAGTGTAGCTTTATTTATTTACGTATACTAAGCAATGAATAGGGTGCCCTCTTTGATCTTCTATAAGAGTGTTTATTGACATTGCCACTGGAGGTACCCAACAATAACAACCAAAATATATTTTTATTGCTCAGCTAGCAATATCAATAACTTTGCTACCCATTTTTGTTTCGAATACTCTTCTCAACCCGACTTCTCATATCCACCAGTGTAATTATATGGTAAAATATATCCGCTGTATTATCTGTGTGTATGTTAGAAAATAAGACTTATAAACATTATTATGCATTACTCGCACATATTATTGATAAATAGGCAAAATGTCCATATCTCGTATATTTTACTAATATTCAAAAATAGAAATTACTGTAAATCATTTATACTTTAAAAATAATAATCTGTAAACGTCAAAATAAAAAATAGATTTGCAAATCATGTGAGGAATATAATTACTTGGTATATGAGCAAGAGCTTATGAATGAAACACAGTAATTTTAACTTAATTAACTGCACAAAAGAGGGAATGAAGCTGATTTAATTTAATGATTCTCATTAGGTTTCTACTGTACAATGAAGTTTCATTCCAAGCATACTATTAAACTGTTTTTAATACACTGGCCCATATAGGTGCTACAATACCATTACAATTATGATGATTAAAAGGGAACTATGGAAAACATAAAAAAATGAATGCAAGTTGTACAACCCTGTTTCCGAAAAGACAGGAATGTAAAAAAAAGCAATGGTTTGCAAATCATTTATATTTCTTTACAAATAGTACAGTTGAAACTGATAAATTATACTGTTTTGTAATAAATATAGGATTCTTTTGAATTTGATGCCAGCAACACATTTAAAAAAATTAGGGACAAGGGCAAGGTTCGCACGATCTTCTTTTAACAACACTATGGCGCAAATTTACTTATGGTCGAATATCGAGGGTTAATTAACTGCGGAATTGAAATCCATCAACTTCGATTATCGAAGTTTCCATTTTCTTCCACATCTTTCAGGTTTTGGTTGCTATTTTAAAGCGTTTGAGTTCATTTTAGCTGAACAGCCTATCATTTTCTGCACTGCTATCTTCCCGTTTTGATTTGGAATAGAATGTGCAGTGTTCCCAATGACAATTTTATAGATATTGTTAATTTTTATTATTTAATTTACTAATTAGTCCCTTTCCTATTCATATTCCAGTCTCCAATTTAAACCACTGCCTAGTTGGTAGGGTAATTTGGACCCTAGCAACTAGACAGCTGCTAAAATTCCAAACTGGAGAGCTGAAAGCTAAATCATTTTAAAACACCACAAAAAAAAAAATGGATTCCAGTTGCAAATAAGTTTTAGAACAGGGGATCCCAACCTTTTTTTTACCCATGAGCCACATTCAAATGTAAAGAGAGTTTGTGAGCAACACAAACATGAAAAAAGTCCTTTGGGGAAACAAATAAGTGTGGCTATTTGTTAGCCCGTATGTGTACTGGCAGCCTACAGGAGGTTCTACTGCCCGTACACCTGGTTTTTATTCAATTAAAATTTTCCTCCAAGCCTAGAATTCAATAACAGGCACCTGCTTTGAGGCCACTGAGAGCAACATCCAAGGGTTTGGTGAGCAACATGTTACTCCTGAGCCACTGGATGGCTATGTTGCCAAAACATTCCCTTTGTCAGGAAAGGGAAAATGATATCAAATAAATACCACTTTACTATTACAGTTTTTCAAATAAAAATAAAAAAATGTCCTTACTTTCATTTAGTTCTGTTTTTTTGACACATTATTAAGAGGATTTTTTTGCTTAAGCATTAGCATGTCTAGTGCCCTTGCTTTTTTATTATGTTAATTTTAAGGTTACACGCATGATAATGAAAACACCTCAGATATGATAAACAATTCTGCTGTAGAAATGCATATCCATAATTATCAGTCGCATATCAAAAGATGTAGAATAGTTAAAACAGTATAAATTCTGCATTCTTTAACATTAATATTTATGTAATAAATATGAACTAATGAGACCATATTGGAGTGGAGAGGATAGTTGTATGAAAATAAATATTTTGCTCCAAGCTTTTTTTTTTTTTTTTTTCTTATTTACAGTTGTTGCTAATTTGTTGCAGGGGAATTGTATTTTTATGTTGCAGATATTCTGTTGGATTGACTGGAGACCATACAATATTTAAAATACAATTACCGGTATATATTTAAAAGAACTCTCCTCACGGGATTTTAGTGCCTTTATGAGAAGGTAAAGGTAGGACCTTTCTTCTCTTTTTTCCCCATCAGGAAGTTCCTCTTGTTCGACTTCCACTTTTGTAATGAACCCAGACCATGGGGCAGATGCCGTGGAATTCTATACTTTTGTTGCGCTGTCATTATCAGCACTACTAGAGGTAGTTAGCTTAACAACTGTGGTGCCTTTGGGTTTGTACTCAATTTTGGTTTCACCTTTCATGCCAGAGTGGGCTTCATCTTTTCTTAATTTGGTTTTCTTTGGTTTTCCCTGAACTTGCTGTCACGAACACGATACTTCCAACAGCACGTGACTTTAAGGGGCTGATTCACTAAGCTCGAGTGAAGGATTCGAATGAAAAATACTTCGAATTTCGAAGTATTTTTTGGGTACTTCGACCATCGAATTGGTTAAATTCGTTCGAAGTCGAACGAAATCGAACGAATCGAACGAAAAATCGTTCGACTATTCGACCATTCGATAGTCGAAGTACTTCCCCTTTAAAAAAAACTTCGACCCCCTACTTCGGCAGCTAAAAGCTACCGAAGTCAATGTTAGCCTATGGGGAAGGTCCCCATAGGCTTGCCTGTGATTTTTTGATCGAAGGATTTTCCTTCGATCGTTGGATTAAAATCCTTCGAATCGTTCGATTCGAAGGATTTAATCGTTCGATCGAACGGAAAATCCTTCGATCGATCGATCGCAGGATCAGCGCTAAATCCTTCGACTTCGATATTCGAAGTCGAAGGATTTCAATCCGAGGGTCGAATTTCGAAGTATTTTTAACTTCGAAATTCGACCCTTAGTGAATCGGCCCCTAGGTGTGGCTATCAGGGGTCACTCACCTCATGATACCTTGGCCTGTTTTATTAACTATTACAGGCCTGTATCATGACACTTGCGTTGTCTCACCAAAAGCTTGGGCCTTTGCTTGTTTCTGCCTTAACACTTCCTAGAAAAAATAAATGGAGTTTCTTATTACACAAATTAGTCCTAAAATATCAACAGTTATACTGGACAGAAAATTCATCTGCCTCTACAGTGAAACACATCAGACAAAATAGTGAAGCAACCATTCAGAACTAAATACGATAAGGAACACTAAAGCTGCCATACTTTTATTTATACCATACATTGTCTGTTACTAGAAAACATCTTATGCTGTTCTTTTCTTACCAGGCTGCACTGTGCCCTCCTCTCTTTAAGCTTCAATTTATTCATATCTTCCAGGGAGAACTCCACAATTGGTCTCTGTGCAATAAAATAAATACAAAACTTTATCTGACAGTCAGGGGATATTCTGAAGCCCATCAGTGTAGAGGACAGATTTAAGTTGTATCTGGCTAACTATTTTTTTTTGTAATATTTACAAAAAGGATTTACACAAGGATTGGTGGTATGATATTCCAGAAAGAAAAGAAATCTGATGAAGCAAAGGATGTTAATTCATAATGGTTTTCTAAATCTAGTTTAATACAGGTATGGGACCTGTATGGGTCTTTCCCTAATTTGGATCACCATAGCTTAAAGGGATACGGTCATGGGGAAAAAAAAATTCCCAAAATGAATCAGTTAATGCTCCAGCAGAATTCTGCACTGAAATGCATTTCTCAAAAGAGCAAACAGATTTTTTTATATTCAATTTTGAAATCTGACATGGGGCTAGACATATTGTCAATTTCCCAGCCGCCCCAAGTCATGTGACTTGTGCTCTGATAAATTTCAGTCACTCTTTACTGCTGTACTGCAAGTTGGAGTGATATCACCCCCCCAGCAGCCAAACAAAAGAACAATGGGAAGGTAACCAGATAACAGCTCCCTAACACAAGATAACAGCTGCCTGGTAGATCTAAGAACAACACTCAATAGTAAAAACCCATGTCCCACTGAGACACATTCAGTTACATTGAGAAGGAAAAACAGCAGCCTGCCAGAAAGCATTTCTCTCCTAATGTGCAGGCACAAGTCACATGACCAGGGGCAGCTGGGAAATTGACAAAATGTCTAGCCCCATGTCAGATTTCGAAATTGTATATAAAAAATCTGTTTGCTCTTTTGAGAAATGGATTTCAGTGCAGAATTCTGCTGGAGTAGCACTATTAACTGATGCGTTTTGAAAAAAAAAACATGTTTTCCGATGACAGGATCCCTTTAAGTGTGCTAAAGATAATTTACATTAAACAATCCCAATAGAATTGTTTTACTTAAACAAAAAAAAACAAACTGCAGTCATGGCAGTAACTGTATGCAAATCTAAAATCCGATGAAGTGCATTGGCATATAAAGAAATCTCACCTTTTTTGGACCAAAGATGTCTGGATTGTTGTTGACACTTCTTAGGGCTGCCAGTACATGTTCACGGTCATTAAATCCAAAAAAGGCATACCCTAGAGACTGACCATTATGGTTTCCACCCATACCTTTAAAATCCCGCATGACACGGCACTGCAATGTAGCAAAAGATAATGGGATATATAACACGAATGTATTGATGGGCAAAATTAGATCTGTAAAAATATAACAGCTACAAAAAGTAGGTAGTGAAAGGCCCATTGAACCTTAAATAAAATTGTAATTACAACCATAACAGCAGATACATCATCACTATAGGTGACCTTACCTCTATATTTGCTTTTACCCTGGGTTAATATTTTAGGTTTACAGAACTGAAGAATCATTTTGGTAGCTTAGTAAGATATTAATAAATGGACAACCTTGTTCACAATCAAAAGTTTATAGATAATTGTTTATGTTCTGTTCTCAGAACAACATATACATCAGTGTTATTTGTGGGACCCCTGTAAAAGTAATTTGTATTCTAGTTTCAGAGTTCTTTTGTGACCGATAATAAAAAACGAAGAAGGGCAAGGTTGAAACAGCAGTTAATTGTACAAAACATCTAAAAGAACAACTTTATTAACTCAAACAACTGCTAAAAGCAACAAAAGTTTGTAAACAGGAATAAGTACCATGAAATGATGGAAATGTTAGGCTGCCTAAATAACCAAGATGTAACTCAAAACATTTGTGCTTTCTTACCTCTTTGATCCGGACAGAGGACCCCCCTCCAGATGCAGTAAGGATTAGCTGACGCAGTATGTCATCTGCAGATTTAGAGATGTTGTGAACACAGAGGCGGGTTTGGAAACAAAGATGTTCTGACATTTTTGCTTCTGTCGCTTAATCTCCTAAAACTAATAGAGCAAGACATTTAAAATGTCAGATGCCATTGTGCAGGAGATCATCTACACGTGGGATGCACTTAAATACAAAAAGCAACTTTTAAATGAGCATTCTAGACTTACTCCACTATTACATAACAAAGACTTTGCACCAGGTATGCAACCCATTCATTTTAACAAATGGACTTCCACAAACAAGCTTTGGGCTTACCAATTGCTTAACGGACGATCCATTAAACCTATGGCGGATATACTACCACCAGAAGTCATAAATGCAATCAAAAGTTTACGCCTCTGCCAAATCCAACATTTTTTGCATAGAAAAAGAATCATTGATGATACAGGACCGGATGATACCTTATTTGAACAAATGTTCACTACTTCAGACCGTACCTCTCATGAAATAGCCAAAATATACAAATTGTTATTAGGCAGCGCTCATTTGCCCATGAACAACTATAAAAGGAAATGGGAGACAGAATTACATTGCACTTTTACTGATGGGGAATGGGAGTTGATTGTCATAAAGTCGTACAAATCCTCTAGATGTGCCAGGATGTTAGAAAATAATTTCAAAATTTTATCTCATTGGTATAGAGTACCTCATATGCTTTCCAAAATATTTCCAACTGTCCCGGATGTCTGCTGGAGATGTGGCCAGCCTAATGGAACTCTTACACATATTTTATGGCATTGCCCTAAAATACAAATGTTTTGGAATCAGATTAAACAGATACTGCCTAGATTTACTGATTTGGATATACTGGATTCGGCGCAATTTTTTCTACTACATCACAACGAGATGTCTGCCACAAGATATAAAAATTCACTTCTCTCAACTTTAGTGACTGTTGCTAAAATGCTGATACCTTTCCACTGGAAATCGACGACAATTCCTACACTTAAGGACTGGGCACTCAAGGTAAATGAGATTTACCAGTTTGAACGTTATAAGTCGGATAGCAGTCAACCAAAGCAGCAGAAGAACTTAGCTCTTAAATGGTTTTATTGGGTGCAATTTTCCGAATCCCCAGAATATGCTGCTCTAATATCGTGATTCCATTGTAGGTACCATGGATGTACCACTGAGACCCCTGGCACTCAATTAGATATTCATTCATTCACACACCTGCTCATTCTTGCTTTCATATATCCACATTCATATTGCTGTTTACATTGTTAAGTGGAACACACTCACTTCTCTCTTTTTCAAAATACCGGTGAAACTGAAATTTGCCTGCCCATTTCAGTTAGTTAGTCAGTTAGCTATTTTGCTAGTATGTTTTCTTTTTCATTTTTCTATTTTGTTTTGCTTCTTATTCTATTATTTATGTATATGCTACCGACTTGCATTTGACACCAATTGAATAGGCTTTAAAAATGACATATTGGGCCTGTACATTGTTGTATGTGTATTACCGATTTGGGATAAATGCTATATTTCTTTACAATGGTAGTATCTTCCTTATGTATGTTTGGTGTTGCATATAAAACTAAAATAAAGAATTTATAAAAAAAAAATGTCAGATGCCAGTTTAAATAGATTTTTCAGTAATAGCAAGCCCAAAAAGAAATATGTAGGGAAAAAAAAGAAGGTTTTGTTCTCAAGCACTTTTCTGGGTGTCAAAGCAGTCATATTTAGGTCCATGCTGGACAAGGAAAGGGAAAGGCCAACTTTTTGCAAAGTCATACAAAAGTGGTAAGGTGGATATCCCTTTAATAAATGAATAAACATGTTTCAATCTACAGTACTTGCATCTACTTGTATATCCAAAACTAATAATAACATTGTTTATGCTTTTTATAAGTAGATACTATATTTTGTATTATCATAGTAAATTTTTTTAAGTTTAACATGGAGTATTTATCTGTTATATTTGGGGAATGTCTGTCTGCTCACCATATAGTTTTGCTAGGTTTTCATGTTTGAAACTAAGAGTCCCTGCACTTCATACCTCATACTGTGACAGGACCAGGACAGGGTTTTTTGTAGAACTCATTTACTCCAATTTCAGAAGAAACGGTTCTGTTGAAACATTTAATTGTACATCAGTATATGCAAGGGCTTTCTAATTTAATGCAAATACTAACAAAGCTCTGTTTCAAATTGTTAAGCCCCTTGTTGACTTGCAATGCATTTAATTTTAATAAAATGCCCAGTCATTTCTGGGGCCTAATGATTAAGAGGGACGTAACATCTCAATACTGCAGTTGAACTCTAATACAAATGAGCACAATGAGGAAAGTAATTAAACACACTTTGACAGATTGATCAGATCAGTAAATGCTTTGATCAATGTGTAAGTTGTTTATGGGTGATCTACTGTATTTTGTTCCCCCAGCATATGACAGCTATGTGGGCAGGGTAAAAAATGCTTCAACCTGAGCTCCATTAACCTGAACTTAAAGTAATGGGTGCAGAGACAGGCACTGCTGTGTGACGTGTTTTAAATGGATATCCAGTTGCCCAAAACCTCACCTAGCAAATTTCCCCTTGTGTCATTACCTACAAAACAGTGATAAATGCAAACTGTTGGGTAATAAATCTGTCCCCTACTACTGAGCCACTTAACTGGGGCTGAAACAAATGGTTCTCTGCTTAAAAGCTCCAACTGGTGTAGAATGTATATTACAACTAATAATACTCTTCTCTGGAATTGTGTGTGTATTACTCTATTACAAATGTTCCACAACAAGGTGATGATGGATTCTTAATTCCTACAGCAATTACCTGAGCTCTTTTCACCAGATCTTCAGGACTCAGCCCCTCTGCAGCTTTTGTTCCTTCTCATATAACTAAAAATTAATGTATTGAGATTAGGATGGTAAAACCATTAACCTAAAGAACCATGACATTATTGGGTTGTCCCCTGGTACATAATTTTTGTGGTTCTTTTAAAAACACATCTGTAAAATGAGTTTCTTACCAAGTATGTCTCCTGTACAAAACAACCTAACATTATTTGTGTACAAACGTTATTTGTGTATTTTACATACTAGCTAAAAGAGAACTAAATTTTGCAAAATTCCATGTAGGATGTTGCCACTTTGCAAACAGATTTGTATAAAATAGAAGATGGGTTGCAAGCTTGTGGTAGAAATAATACTAGTAGTGTGTTGGGGCCTTCTTAATTGAGAAGGATTTGGGGATTTTTGTGGCTAACAAAAATTCTAGACAATGTCAGCCTGTGGCTGCTAAAGCTAATGAAGTAGTGTCTTGCATAAAAAAAGAACATTAACTTGAGGAATGTAAACTTAATTTTGCCTCAGATCCCTGGCAAGGCATCACCTTGAATATGCAGTGCAGTTTTGGGCTCCAATCCTTAAGCTGGATATTAATGAAAGTATGCAGATCTGCAACTAAACATGTAGAATGAATGGAGCAATTAAACTGAGGAAGCACTATTTTGTTTGGGATATTAAGAAAAGGTTTTCTTTTCAAGTAAATTAGAGAACATTATAACAGACTGTTGGGAATCTTTTTAACAAAACAAAGAAGAAAATAAAGAAGACTCCCGTTTAGACTTGATGAACTTTCATTTGAAGCAGTTAATACGGTTCTTTGCGGTGAGGGCTTTGGGGTTGCAGAATATCCAGCTGACGTTGTGATGGCAGATTTCGTTAATGCCTTTAAGATCTGCTTGGACAACATCTTGAACAACAATAATACCCAAGGCTATAATGATCTCAAGATCTGCAGTTCATTTTGCATAGGTATTGCTATTCATACTTTATACTTCCGTCCTTCCCTGGCCAAGTAGAGATTCCTAGTTCCTGTGGGTTTTTTAACCTTTTTTTCTGTAGTTTTTCAGCTTCCTCCCTGCTCACTGCTGGATTTACCAACAGCTTTCTGTCATCAAGCTTCAGACCACCATTCTAAGCAAAATTACAAGTTTTTTTAAAATTTATTTTATTTGTTAAAAAGCAGGTATCTAACAGGCAGTGAAACATCACACATGCTGTGTCATACGCACTTTTACATTTATAATTAAGGCTGGAGAAAAAACACATTATTGGCTTCTATTATATTAAACAAAAACCTTTCAACTAAACCTTCCTATAAAATAATTTCTACAGTGGGTGAAAATCAAAAAGGGTACTGTACACTACTAAACAAGTGGGACAATGATACAAATTGGTAGTAATCACAGGAAGGAATTTACCTTCTAGTTATAGTTAAGTTGTCTAGCCTCTAGACACATGTCCCATATTTTATTTTTACATTGTGGAGCATTGTTAGATACATCAGCCTAATACGTTGTATGGCCTTATTTACAAAGTTTAACCATTGAACGGTCTGTGCATTTGGGTTCAGTAGAAAATAATTATTTACATATTGCATTCATATTTACATGTACTTACATGTTCTAACCTTATCTGCACAAGCTGTACCTCTTGACCATGCCTCTTGTATTTGAGTTTGAGCACAGAGCCTTATAATTGTTCTACGATATCTATCACAATTGTGTAATACTGCAAGAAATGTACGATCATAGTAATGTGTAATAATCATAGTACCTCAGATTCGTCATTAGCAGCTGCCAGACACTTCTCAGCTGCTTCTTTTTCCACAAACTGAACAAAGGCACAACCTGAAATGCAAGGAAACATGATACAGAAGAGTAAATAATAAATCCTGCCTGGCAGAAAGAGTTGAGCACATTTTAACTTTTCCTAGTCCCAAAGTTAATCAGGACCAAGGCCAACACGTAGTATATTTTAATTGTTTGCACTGCATTCTCTGCATTCATTTTTAGCCATGTACAGATAGAAGAAAAGTATAATGTATATATTAGAATGTATACTTAAATACCAATTGCTGGGAATTTGCAATACAGATAGGTCAAGGTCCAAATCTCATTTTCTGCTTGTAAATTTGCAACAACCCCAAGCTTAGCTTGTGAGCATGTGAGTTTCACAGACACTTTCCAAGATGTTGACCCCTTATGATAAGTTTTAAGTCCTGGATCATTGCTGATATTGAGATTCTGAAACTTTAGGCTGGTGCAATAAGTTCAGTATATAAAATATAGCATTTTAACCATATTCATTTTTAGGGTTTAGTTCTCTTTTAACAGGCAAAAGCATTTCTCTACAGCAGCCAATAAACTTAATGTGGAAAAAGTGCCATCTAATTTCTTTAAACAAATCCTATCAAACTCATTTACAAATACACTCATTTCCAAAAGTAACTTTTTGCCAAAAATCCATATTTAGTTATACCCTGGAGCACTGTTACGGGTCACCAAGCAATGTCTCCAACATGTATCACTAATTAGTGTACAGAAAACTGACCTTTGGAGTGTTCTGTAACTGGGTGCATCACTATCCGGACATATTTAATGTTACCAAATCTTAACAACATCTCTTCTAGGTTTTCTTCTTCAGAGTTAAAGGAGAAGGAAAGCGCCAAGACAGTTTATTTCCAACATATTAGCCAAAATAGTGCAAGCTAGAATGATATATTTATTCTGCAGAATGCTTTACCATACCTGAGTAAACAGCTCTAGACACTGTCTATTTTTGTTTAGGATAGAAGCTGCCATATAAGCTTGGTGACACATCACTTCCTGCCTGAGTCTCTCCCTGCTCACTTACAGCTCTGAGCTCAGATTACAGAAGGGATGGGAGGAGGGAGGGAGTGAGGAGCAAACTGAGCATGCTCAAGCCCTGCCCTGGATGTTTCAGCTAAAAACAGGAAGTCTGATACAGAAGCCCATGTATACACAATAGAGGACTCAGAGCAGCATTACTTTGAGGGTTTACTGGTGTATTTATATAGACCTTTCTGATAAAGCTTACTTAATTTTAGCCTTTCCTTCTCCTTTAAATGACAGGTTCCTTGAGGGTAGAATATAAACAGTTTAGAATTATTCTAGATGATTTATGTAAATGCCAGTAGCCATCACTGTAAGTGCCAAGCGAGGCACCTAATGAGACAATTGCAGCAGCCACTACTAACATGTTGCTCAATTGATATTGAAATGCTGCACACCCTAATTACCAGCTATTACCACAGCTGCAGAAAGAGCAATATGTAAATCCACTACAATGTGGTTATTTGCAGTAATTCTAAAGTGGTTTAACAAAAACCGTTGCGAGGGTCGTAAAGTACACAAACAAAACAGAAGAAAAAAAATTAACGAAATACAAGTGGATGAACATGTCTAATTAATGCTCTCAAACAGAATAGCTATTGAGTCAAACATGCAATTCTAAAGATTAGTGTGTATAGAATACACTGAAAACATAAAGCACTTCAATTGTAGCCTTGCAAAAATTCAAAGGTCTATATTAATTAGAAGATGTATTATAGCATTAGTACAATTATAGGTCAGTGATACCATTGGCCTTTAATTTTATTAATACTATAATTATCAGCATACTATTTTACATTGGGTCATGTATGGCATCTGTTTAAAATAATACTTCTTAGGTGTTCCAAAAGATCCCTGATCAATATCTCATGTGAAAACCATGTGACAACAAAACAGCTTAGTGGCATGGCCTAGCTAACAGGAACATTGTCTGATGGAATTGGTGTCATATTAAGGATGTTTTCCTCCAATACACATCAATATTTTATAGAAAGATATATCTGAATAAAATCACATTTACTGTAAGATTGGAAAATGCATAGAAAAAGTGCATAAATTATTTTGACAAATGTTTAGTGAAATAACTGTAAATTAACACAAATATAACGCACCTAGTGAACAAAGTGTTACCCTCGTTAACATCAGATGGCCGCTGTTCTTTTTTTCTTTACTTCTACCTGCAATAAACCCTTAGATCCCCCAAATCTGGTGGAATAACCACTACAAATAGACAATGAAGTGATTTAAGCTTCTATTAAATATTACTCATCTGAATAAATAAATCAGTGACATTAAAGGAAAACTATACCTTCGAAACAATGTAGGTTTCTAAAACAATAAATTACATAAAACAATTTGTATATAAGAACCTGCCTCATGTAAATAAACCTTTTTTACTAGCATGTGCCATTGTGTAATGGCTCTCATTTTAAGAAATAAGGCCGCCCCCTGGGATCATACAATTCACTGTGCACACAAACAAGCCATACTTGTTAGGTCACATGAGTCAATTAACGGACAAACTTGTGTCTTTTGCTTCCACACGTCTTCCCGTTACACTTCAAGTTGTGGTATTTCCGACCAAAGGAGAAAACTGCAGGCACTTACAGATCCCACAAACAGGCTTGTAAAATAATGGAGAACTTTATTTAGGCCACAAAGTAGATAAAACACATAGCCTGTTTCGTGATCTCTGAGGCAGCACACAGATCATCACAACATGAAGGCTCAGGGGAAAAGATGTAAAAGGGCAATATTCACTTAAATTTATATTTCATATCAGTGAGATACTTTAATATGCCACTTAAATAGGATGTGAATAGTAACTTAAGTATTCATTTTGGATGTATAGTTTTCCTTTAAATATTCCTTATACCTTTCTTTTGCATTTCTGCTTCCCTGTTGAGAGTCTGTAGACATATCGTCCTCCTCATCGGTTTCATCTTGATCGCCATTGTCATCATCATCATCCTCCTCTTTCTCACTGATGGACACCTTAGATGTCTTCATGGGCCTAAAAGTTTAGAGAGTAGCCAATGCTAGTTTTATGTTGTCAAGGACAACCAACCTTTCATGCGAGCCTACCAACAACAGCTTACAGTTACAGATCACTTGTTTAATTGGTTAAAGAACAATCAGTCAGTCTTAGAAAAAGCTAAACAACATGACTTCAACATATGCTGTACATTTAGCCCTTATAACAGAGATTATAAATCATATTTCACACAGGCCTTAATTTACAAAATGTCAACAGCCAGGCATCATCTATTTGAAACAATAATACTACTGAAACATGTTTAAGATATAAACTCTTTTACTATAGAGCACAACAAAACAGTTGGTTGCCTTATAAATACTTTTTATTATTATTATTATTATTATTATAATATGGAAGCAAAAGTGACATATCTGCAAGCAAGTAATGGATGCCTCTAAATATGGTAAATACCATTTACTAAAATCGTGATTTTACATCTAAACAATGAATTACTCATTCTGGAAAAATGATTTCAACCAGAAAAAGAAATGTACAAAATATGAAATTAGGTCCATGCACCACAGCCTAAATATTAATCAATCATAGGTAAATAGAGGCACAACACAGGAAATAAAATATTGAAAAAATAATAGTCACAACAACCCCCACCTAGAATGCAGAAGCCAAGACCCTGTATATATATGCACACTCAAATGTAGAAAATCAATCTATTTCCAAAATACATCAGACTTGGTTAAAAACACAGAAAAAAACAGTGACAATTTCTTCCCCTACCACCAATATGCAAATACCCATTTGTTAGTTAAAGGCAGCCCAAGTCTATGAAACACAGGTTGGGGAGATGCAAACAGCCATTTTTTCACATCTTTTGTACACATTTGTACTGTTTTGTTGGGACTGCTCAGTTGCTACACTATTGGGTTTTGTGCATCCAGATTAAGCCAAAAGCCTGCCAGATGACATATTTACATAATTAGCTATAACAGAAATTAGTATAGATACATCTAAACAACTGGACTTGCTGAGTAATCAATGAATGGTATCACAGTTTGAAACAGATATATGTAAATTAATGTTTCAGAAAAGGTGGAAACCCTATGTAGAGGCAAAGTGTGTCTGAAAATAATTTTACGCCGTCACATATGCAATCAATATATCAATAACAGTCCAACATGCTAGAAAAAGAACCAGCTGCACAGAAAACTGAAGAAAATATTCAGCTAGCAAAGTACACTTGCATTGCCATAAACTTCCCAGAATCCCCTGCCAGCCTGAGCAAGGGGTAACAGACGTAAGATAATAGTAGCTAGTGAGAAAAGAGTAGCCAAGTCCATGCCAGTGAATGCTCACCTTTCTCGCGTACTACAAAGCGACCAAAAAGAGCGAGTTCAGCTAAGATTAAGATTCGGTATAAGTGAAAATCCTATCATACTTACCGAGATTTTCCTTTTCTGGACTGTAGCATGGCAGTGGGCACAAATAGGGATTCATCCCTGTCACTTGACATAATTTAGCAAGCACTCAATAAATTTGGCTCCCCACCACCAAGCATTCATCTCATTGACTGAAAAACAGAGAGCTCTCCCCACTAGGGTCGGGAAGCATCAGGCCCGGATTTGTGGCCTAGGACGGCAACTTATTATGGGCGCATGCCGCCCAGCCACTCTATTGGGGACGCGCTGCTCTCCAGTGCTCCATTGTGCATGTGCTTGTGTGCCCGCTGAGGGAAGCTATGACCGCACGGCCTAGGGGCGCCCGTCCGGCAGATCCAGCGATGGGAAGTCCAGGAAAGGAAAATCTCGGTAAGTATAAAAGGATTTTCACTTTTCCTGTTCCTTTGCATGGCAGTGGGCACCAATGGGATGTACCCAAGTTTTACCCCCCAACTGGAGCCACTTTGATATGGTGGATAGCTTCGACGGCAGATTAATAATATAGTGTTTGAGACAATTATATCAGTGTTCCCTAGAACAAAGTCATCTAAGTTTTTTCTATTGCGAAAGTAACATGGCAATACGGTTGCGCAATACACATATACAATAGAGTGTCACCCCATGCAGCGTGTGCACACATGCGCAGAGCGACCGAGAGGAGATTGCCAGAGGGGATGAGAAAAACCGAAGGGGAGGGTAAATAGCTGGAAGGGAATGGAGAGGGAGCGCGAACATGGATTAGGGGTAGGCAGAAGACAGGCACCTGCCCAATGCCTTGTTTCACCCTAGGCAGGTGCCTCTTCTGCCTACCGGCCCTGGTTAAATCTGCTGTAGACAGAGATTATTAATTCAACATACATCTATTTGATGCAGAAATTCAAATACATACTGGACAAATCCCGATAAACCTATGGCAGGATTATGTCAGATGATCCCCATTAATTATTATTAACATGTATTTCTAGAGTGCCAACATATTGCACAGCTCTATAGATCAAGTTATCTAATAACAGTAAGCATTATACCTATATTTGCATTGCTATAATAGTATATCAACATACAGACATCTCAATGGTAGGCTGCATTACCACAATATACCGTAATAGTATCATACTGACGAATTGCAGTTACCGCAAGAAATTTGACATCCCAAATTGCTATATTGCTGTAGTTTGTGCTAAATAAGTGTGCTAAGTAGCAGCAAAACATTGCCACTTTGACTGTGAGCTGTAAAAGAATGTACACCCTATAACAGGGAATAAAGAGAGAGAACAGCCATCAGTTGCAATGATACCCTTAGTATTAACATACTGAAAGCCAGACATTACACTGTAGATCAGGGATCCCCAACTTTTAGAACCCGTGAGCAACATTCAGAAGTAAAAGAAGTTGAGGAGCAACACTAGCATGAAAAATGTTCCTGGGGTGCCAACCAATGACTGTGATTGCCCATTTAGTAGCCCCTATGTTGATATGTCAACCTACATTGAGACTCTGTTTGGCAGTGCACCTGGTTTTTATGCAACCAAAACTTGCCTCCAAGCCTGAAACTCCAAAATAAGCTCCTGCTTTGAGGCCACTGAGAGCAACATCCAAGAGGTTGGAGAACATTATAACAGAACAAGATGAATAAGTGCTGCTGATAAATAGCAGACATAGTATCGACATTGAAGGAAACCCAGTAGAGCTTGAAAGACGTACAAATTACTGGTCCCAGCGTATAGATTCAAACGTGGTATCGCTGTAAATTCCTAGGAGCCTGTGCTACACTCCCAAAGGTATATGATAAAGTCAGAATTGTTGGAATAAACAGCTTCAAAGCAGTATTTTTAAACTGCATGTGTTTTTATTAGCAGTGCAACACACTACATGTTTCGGGTAAAACCCTTTTTCAAGTGTAATAGGAAGTGCAATTAAACATGAGGTTAAATACCCTCCTTCCCTCCAGGAACCTCCCCCAATCAAATCAAGATGTAAAAAACTCCACTGTTTGGAACAATAAATATTGAATAAATATTGAATAAATATTGATCTAAAAGTCCAAATGAATAAATCCAAAGTGTCCAGGTGTCATTCCAAGGTGTAAGTGAAATCCAAAAGTCCAGTGTATAGTATAAAATTCGTTACCGGTAGAGCTTGACCCTTACTTACAGTATGTGGCAGGGATAACTGCAGTAGTGCCCCAGAATTCATATATACTATTTTTGGTGGAACATCCTCAATTTAAATAGCCTGCCCCCAGATAGGGAAGGAACCCAATACCATTGTACCCCAATACCATTGTACCCTACAGAATTGTGTATTTTTATATGCGTTACCGCAATGAAACATGTACATGTAGTAAGACAAAACAGAGGCGCCAAAAGGATAAAAATAGCTAAAAGCACTTAAAAACCCAATGGGTAATTCAGAGGAGGTAGTAGTGAACTTACCTCCTCCAAGCAGACACCAACGAAAGTGGTAATTTTCAATAACAGTTTATTCACAAAACTGTATTGCAACACCTGGTGTGTTTATACAAAGACACTGTTGTTTTTGCTCCCGTTCCACATTGCCTGATGAAGCAGGAAAGGCCTACGAAACGCGTTGCAATACTGTTTTGTGAATAAACTATTATTGAAAATTACCACTTTCGTTGGTGTCTGCTTGGAGGAGGTAAATTCACTACTACCTCCTCTGAATTACCCGTTGGGTTTTTAAGTGCTTTTAGCTATTTTTATCCTTTTGGCGCCTCTGTTTTGTCTTACTACTATATCGAGTCCACCCCCAGTGGAGGGGTATCATCCCCTTTTTCTTCTTCTACAGAGAGCGACGTCTTATTCCTGAGTGGGGTCAGGATAATCTCCCCACCTGCCTATACAGTGGTTGCCTATCAGTAACCCTGGTTTGTGAGTATTAACTTGTTTACTCTACTATTACTCCTTGTAAAAACATATTACACTATTTGGGGCTCTTGGTGTTCCTTTTTGTCTTCATATCTGCTACATGAATATTATTTGGCATAATAATAGAATTGACATTCCAAGCAATAGTTTAAACTCCCCATACTCACAATCTTTTGGGTGCCCGCATTATAAATGCTGAATAGCTACCATGTGGTATAAATGACTCACGAGCCAGTACCAGTTTTATATACTGGTATGATAATAAAATGCAGAACAGCATAGGAACTGTAACATAAATGATGATAGCAGTTCTTTTGAATACTTTACTACAACAGATGCCCATCTAGAGCATTGCAATACAGTTATATATAATAAGAAGCTGCCTAATGGGAGCAAAGACTGTAGATGGTTAATATAATATTGTCACACCTATAAATTCATAATCCAAAGGTTTCCTGCACATATCAGCATAAGTACCCTGCAAGGTCATGATAAGTGGTGTTGAACTGCAGTATTGTATAAAAATGAATACTGCGCAGTGGACAAGGTAACACTAGCTGTGAATATGCACACTATACCTAGCATGCTGAGCAGTCATAATATAAGAATGAGAACAGCAGTACATGGTTACCCCATTATCTAAATGATGTACACTGTATTCAATACACTTAGAAGCTTTATCACTTGTTATGACAGTAGAATGCACCTAAAAGCTATCACGTACAACCGAGTAGCTGTATCGTGGGAACAAGACAACAATTATCTACCCGGTATCAATATATTTTTGAATTACAAGATGAACTGCTGGGACTCACACCTGTAGGTGCAACACAGTAAGTGTTGATGTGCTTAGCTATTGAACACAAGTTAAGACCTGCAGCGGTACTCTGTATGGTAGAATAATGGTAACAACCAGTACAGTTTATTTGAGCAGCTACAAAGATTCCTTGCATAATATGTTGCAACATGGAAGCCTGATGAGCTTCAACAATGTAATAAGTGGTATAATGATGATTTCAGAAGTTGGAGTGTGTTAATAGCTGGATTGACATGAAGAAACAATAATAAGTAGTTGCAGAAGGAAATACAATGATCTAAAGTGCCATGTTAATATGGTGCATGAACAATAATATGGAGAATATTATCATGATATTACTTGAACAAGCTGTATAATCATGGACTGCCGAAAGGAGGTACATAGCTATGTTGTAATGATGTACTGATAACTACTGAAGCTGCAATGTTGTAATCCTGTTGAATTCCTCGTGTGCCCTTTGTATCCACATGCTGAATAACTATATCATGATAGCGCTGCCAACCGTGAGGTTGCAATATGGTAATGTAGTGAATTGTAGGAATGTACTTAATTCGACACCCTGAATGGCTATACAGTGATAGCTTTGTAGTTACATATTTGTAATATAGTAAAAATGATCTGCAGACTTTGCCTCCTGAGCCGAGTTACTCAACTCGCCTCATTGGTGGAGCACCCCTGGTAGTATAGAGAACTGAATGGCTATACAGTAGTAACTTTGATAGTTACATAAGCTGCAATATAGTAATAATGCCATAATCCATGAGCTGAATGGCTACATCATAGTAGCGCTGATTAAATGCAGATGTTGCAGTATGGTAACAAAATGAAGTACAGGCGTGCATATAGTATGATATGCTGAATGACTGTATCATGATAGAACTACTTAATATGGATGTACAGTACAGTAGCATGGTATACTAAATGAATGTATCATGATAGAACTACTTAACATGGATGTGCAGTACAGTAGCACGGTAAAATGCAAGGGTGTGATTAATACAGGACTCTGAATGGCTATGTCATTATAGCACTTATGTCTGCATACATATAGTAAAAATAATACACTACAGATATGCACTTAGTAAGCTGAATGACAGACATTGCAATTAAGAAGTGAAAAACAGTTTTATACTCATGGGAATAACTGCAGGTAAGTACCACAGTCTTAATGTCCAGATGATTTCACTAAGATACTCACCATAAATACATAGTGAAGTTTTGAGTTTCTTATGGTAATTTACAGACAACTTCCACTATCATACTGAGGCAACAGGTTTAATAGAGCCTTAGCAATGAGAAGCACTGTGTTGAATAAAGCCTACCAGCATTGGATGAAATAATTCTAATTGTATTAAGATCCTTCATTGGTACTATAGCCGGACGCCAATTCACTACTTCAAACTCATAAACCTGCAGCATTTCCCAAAAGGTTCAGAATAATCCAATAGTCATTTGCATGCCGGAGGCAATTAGTGTACACAAGCCTCTCTTTGGACAGCACACAAACAGCATATATGCTCTATCAAACTGTGAACCTGGCACATGCAGGTTACCAAACTTTCTCTGGAGGAGTTTGAATCCAATTCACTGGCAGTTGATAAGGCTGCACAATCCTCTGTTGATGATGGAGAACTTTTCACTCACGTGATATACAGTAAGTAAATGTATATTTGAAGACCTTACCTGATTTAAGTTCCCAGCTTGAATGAGTACTAATCAACATGACGATCCGGCAACAGGTGCTCTGATGTCCTGCTCACCCTACCTCCATCCCGTTTCAATACCAGGGCAGACAAAGTAATAAAAAACACTCTGGGGCATTATAGGGAATCACCCATATGTAGATAGCTTATCCTGCAGGTAGTTGTTCTGATCTCAGCTTGAACGCTATCCAGCAGAGTGCACATTGAGGAGAGCCCCATACTTTATGCTTGGATGCAAACACCACTTATTGCGCATGTTGCCCAAAAGGCTTTGCAACTGACCGTGACAAGAGGCACACATGGCCTTGGTCCTCCTTGAACCCTCACACAGGCAATAGTACCCGGACCTGGAGCTTCAGCAAGAAGAGCCGAGACACCCTGCTGACACTTCGTTGAACTCGATGTGACAGGAAATGAAATGGATGCTTAGGGGTGGGGAGCCAAATTTATTGAGTGCTTGCTAAATTATGCCATGTAAAAGGAACAGTAAAGATCGAACTCTATACACTATAAACCACTCCACTCTTTTGATGCCACCATCTTGGTCTACCCTGAAGTTCTCCCTCAAATGCCACTGTCACCAAACTAACACCAGAAAAAGTAGCACTAAAGGATTATAAACATTTTGCATTGAAATATTTACATTAAATGGTTTTGCTTTCTAAAATGCGTAGTACTGTGTGTTCAAACTAATTATTAGGACAGGGAAGAATACAATTACATACAAAAACTTAAATAGCTGTATCCAATATATACATATTTTCAGCTTCATATTAGTTTTCAGAATGATGGTGTCACAGCAGGGGTGCATTAAAGGGGTTGTTCACCTTTGAGTTTACTTTTAATATCACGTAGAGTGTAATATTCTGAGAAAATTTGCAATTGGTTTTCATTTTTATTATTTGTGGTTTCTGAGTTATTTAGCTTTTTATTCAGCAGCTCTCCATTTTGCAACTTCAGTAATCTTTTTACTAGGGTCCAAATTACCCCAGCAACCATGCATTGATTTGAATAAGAGACTTGAATATGAATAGAAGAGGGTCTAAACAGAAAGGTTACCAATAAAAAGTACTAATAACCATAACGTGCAGCCTTACAGAGCATTTGTTTTTTTAGATGGGGTCATTGACCCCTGTTTGAAAGTTGGAAAGAGTCAGAAGAAAATGGCAAATATTTCAAAAACTATACAAAATAAATAATGATGGCCAACTGAAAAGTTGAGTAGAATTGGTCATTATTGAACATATTAAAAATTAAAAGGTGAATCATCCCTTTAAATCTACACAAGATACTTTACTTGTTTCTTTTAGGATCAGGCATTTTTGAAGCTGTGGCTGTGGAGAGCCTTTACTTAAAGGATCAGTAACATCAAAAAAATGTGTTTGTATACTACGAAAAAAACCATCAACACATATTAAACTGTAAAATTGCAAAATCTTTATTAAGAAATAACTTACTGAAACTCTGCTTGTGCTTCTCTTTAGAAAAGGCGATCGGGTGATCCATTGCGCGACGCTCAATTTCTCCTTCATGCTTTCGTTATAGGAGATAGCCAGGGAAGAGAAATGGAGTGCCGCACGATGGATCGTCAGCGTTGCCTTTTCTGTAGAGGAGCGCAAGCAGAGTTTCAGTACGTTATTTCTAAATAAAGATTTTGCAATTTTAAAGTTTAATATGTGTTGGTGTTTTTTTTTCGCAGTATACTATTTTTTTTTTTTTTAAATTGATGTTACTGGTCCTTTAACAGTGGTTTCAGAGCTGTTCCTCTTCTAGATATAATTTCACTGTGCCGTCTCTTTGCTTGCACATCTCCATGCCTGTAATCATAATCAAAATGTGAGATTAGAGCTCACCACTTTCTATTCATTCCTATGGTATTTTTAGAATCATATTTATGTAATGAAGAACTGATAAATACAGTACTAAAAATCCCATAGGATACCACAAACTAGCCGTATGAAAAATAGATTTCTTGAGAGATATTAACTCCTGGTGATATTAACATAGCATTCTTAGGAAAAAACTGTACTAAATTCTAACTAAAAACATCAGCCAGAAAACCTGTTGAGAGAAAAGCTTTATTAACTTATATGGTTCACTGTTTCAAATGAGAATTAAAGACTACTGCTTGAAGTGCAGCCAACTGTATGTTGGCTGAACATCAAGATCCAGTCAGTAGTTTGTCATGGATCATTTAGCATAACTATTATATTGAGAATAAAAAAAAAGGTGACTAGCAATGTTGCCAAGTGCAGTAATAATGATGGTCACTGTTTACTGTAAAATAAACACACGGCAGCACTCTAAAAGTGTTTATTGTGCCAATAAACCAGACCTGTCCACTGTAAAACAAAAAAATAACTAGGGTCCTAGGGATATTAAAAAAATTCACACATAAATTACTGTTCTGAAATTTTGCACTTTACAGATGGCTGCAAGTATACACAATTACTATATATTTTAGTATAACATGCTAGTCTGTCAATTGTTTTCTTGAAGGGAAACTAAACCCAGTTGTAAAGAGGTCCCACTGCCCCCTAGTACTCTATAATTTAATTACACATGACACCAATTCACCAGTAAGGATACAACGGACAAAAACATAATTACAGATGCACGAGAATTGACCAGTGAGAATGCTGATTCTAAGGGGTGTATTTATGAAAAAGTGAAGTTAGAGATCGCCACAGTCCTCTAGAGTGAAATTCTGCCACTCTCCATTTATTTCTATGGGATTTTTAAAAGAGTATTTATCAATGGGTGAAAGTTCATCCTTTGATAAATACGCCTTTCAAAGTCCCATAGAAATGAATGGAGAGTGGAGAAATTTCACTCTAGAGGACTGTTGTGATCACTAACTTCACTTTTTGATAAATATACCCCCAAGCACTATGTCGTCCATCTTGCTCTTATCTTACATACAGAGATTATTGTGCCATTTTGGGGTTATTATATTACACTTGAATCAAACATGGGGAGGAAGGACAAATGTGTTCAGTGCTGGGAAACTGTGCTTAAATCTTCCAGTGCCAATTTAAGGAAAAAAACTGATTTACATAAATCAGATGGAATTTGATTTGGAGGATCATTTTGTATATTAATGCTGCCATGGGCTCTGGAGAGTTGGGGAAAAGTATTTTATTCAATACTGCTTTAAGAATACAACCTTGATGTTGCTGGACTACAGCTCCCAGCATGCCTTAACCTTGATAATATGTAAAGTATGTTGGGATTTGTAGCAACAACAACTGAATAAAGTGTGGTTGAGCAGTGCAATGCAGCAGGGAATAGTGTCTCTTTAAAGGAGAAGGAAACCCAGTGGAGAAGGAGAAGGAAACCCCCCTGGCCTACCTGTCCCACTGGGCAAATGCCCCTAACTTGTTACTTACTTTTCTGCGCAGGTCCAGTCTACGGAGTTCACAGACGCCATCTTCTTCCAAGCGATCTTCTTCCTGCTTTGACTGGCGCATGCGCAGTAGGAGCATTTCGCCGGTACGGATCTACTGCGCATGCGCCAAAAGTCACGAAGTGAAATCGGAAAACTTTGTGACTTTTGGCGCATGTGCAGTAGATCCGTACCGGCAAAATGCTCCTACTGTGCATGCGCCAAAACGCCGGTCAAAGCAGGAACAAGATCGTGTGGAAGAAGATGGCGTCTGTGAACTCCGTGGACTGGCCCTGCGCAGAAGGGTAAGTAACAAGTTAGGGGCATTTGCCCAGCGGGACAGGTAGGCCAGGGGGGAGGAGGGAGGGGAAGCAACACAGGGGAGGGGGGAGGGGTTTTGCGCCCACTGGGTTTCCTTCTCCTTTAAAGGGATACTGTCATGGAAAAAAAAATTTTTCAAAATGAATCAGTTAATAGTGCTGCTCCAGTAGAATTCTGCACTGAAATCCATTTCTCAAAAGAGAAAACAGATTTTTTTATATTCAATTTTGAAATCTGACATGGGGCTAGACATATTGTCAATTTCCCAGCCGCCCCAAGTCATGTAAACTTCAATCACTCAAATACTGCTGTACTGCAAGTTAGAGTGATATCACCCCCTCCCTTTTTCCCACCAGCAGCCAAACAAAAGAACAATGGGAAGGTAACCAGATAACAGCTCCCTAACACAAGATAACAACTGCCTGGTAATCTAAGAACAGCACTCAATAGTAAAAACCCATGTCCCACTGAGACACATTCAGTTACATCGAGAAGGAAAAACAGCAGCCTGCCAGAAAGCATTTCTCTCCTAAAGTGCAGGAACAAGTCACATGACTGGGGGCAGCTGGGAAATTGACAAAATGTCTAGCCCCATGTCAGATTTCAAAATTGAATATAAAAAAATCTGTTTGCTCTTTTGAGAAATGGATTTCAGTGCAGAATTCTGCTGGAGTAGCACTATTAACTGATGCGTTTTGAAAAAACCATGTTTTCCGATGACCGGATCCCTTTAAGTTCACAGTGACCCAACAAACCTCTTGTGAAATCTCTGCACTTTGTACTTGAGGAGAGTAATTTAAGCTAGTTCACATGCTGGCAGCACATCTCTTTTACACACGATTTCCATAAAAAGGCACTTCATTCTTTTCCCCAATGTTTATGCAACTGTCTGATGTCATATACACAGATCATTCATGTGCAATTGGCCCATTTCAACTGCCACAGAATTGCCCAAAACAACCATTGCAACCTTCCAGTGACTGTAACTGCTATCCCTGAAAGTGCATCTCTCAGACTCAAAATGCTCTACTGTGAATTCTATGAGATAAAAATGTAATGTAGATGTGCAGTACTCAATTGGGCAAATTAGATGTGCAGTATAAGTCAACTGGGCAAAGTTTGCTCCAATATAGCAACCCACAGGTACCAAACAAATGCTTATCTTCAAAAAGCTGATCAGTTAGCTGCTATCTGCTAATTGTGTGCTATTAATGAGTAGACATGTGGCAAACTTTGCACCTTTTATTACATTAACACATATATGATTACATTTATGGTTCTGTTTTTCATGTAAGATACAAATACAGCTGCATCTGCCCAGAGTGCAACATAAAAGGTAAATCTATATATAGATATTCCTCTTCTAAGAAAAAAAGTTTATATATCTAAATATAAATTTTAAGGCATTGCGACCTGGACACAGTCTTCTTTTTTCCCCTAGGTTTCAATCAGATATAACTGTTTTGTTGCAGTTTCTTTGTTAAAGATCTAGTTCGCCCTCACAAAATAGTATTTTTAATTTGTTATTTTTTTTTCTTCTTTCCTAAGTCTGGTTTGTCATTTATTTTCTTGTTCAGTACATCATTATAATGGGAATGGAAGGAAGCTTGGCACACAAGTTGTTTTAACAATGGAAAGAGACAAGAGTCTGCCATAAGGATGGAGAATACTTGTAAATAAGGGAGCAGGATAGGCACGTTTGGGTTTACTGGTTATGGTCAGTTGGTGTTCTGGGATAGCCCTGGTTTTAAGCTAATTTAACAATATATTAACGTTAATGTAACTAAAGCATTCACAATCAAGATCGCAAAGTGGTCACTGTAACTTCATCTTCGGCTTGTCATCATTCATCACTCTTCAGCCTTGGAAGGAACTAGCAATATGGCAATGTAGAGAAAAGTGATAGTAGTGGAACACACCATATTATGAGACTTTTCTATGAACTTAAAAAGCTTTCCATCTATTAACAGGAAGGTTAACATTGCATAATGTATATTTTTAGTTTTATACAAAATATAAATCCCCTTATAAATAAGGGAAGATATGGAAGCAAAGGCACATTTGTGCATGATTTAATGAGAACAACAGCAGATGCTAAAGATATTCAATTTCCATTTTGGATCTCATAGAATTATTCTTTAACATACTAAAAGTTAACATAAAGGTGATCCACCCCTTTAACTATATATTCTGCATAGTGATGAGCGAATTTGAACAGTGATATTGCGAAAAAGTCAATGGGCATCAAAAAACTTTTTTTTGACACACAATTTTTTTTCAATCCAAATGTATTAAAGTTAATGGGCGTTTAATTCTTAAGGCAACTTTTTTTGTCCAAATGCATTAAAGTCAATGGCTGTTTTTATATTTTTTTGTGGCGGCATTTTTTTTTTTTTGTCGCCACTAATCCATGGTTGGCAAAAATTTGCCCATCGCTAATTCTGGCAAATCACTGGTATATCTATAGATGTAGTGAAGTGTTTTGTGGTGACTTCAATGAAAATTTCATACTGCTCTGGTGATGTGGTGGTCACAGTTCTGCTATGTGAAATACTCTTAAAAATTATTTTTAATAGTTAGGATAAACAGGCTTCTCCCAAATGAAAACAAAAGTGTAGTGCACGCACTCTTTATTGGATCATCTGGCATCAGAAAAAACACCATTTCTTTCACCTGTAAAAGGAAGGGGTGTGTGTCCCCAAATGCTTTAGCCTGGTCTATTTGATTTGTATATTTGTTTAAAGCTTTGGTCTCATCAGAGCTGTATACAATAGCCATGGAATACCTTGGTTCCCATTCCCAAACATCTTTATAGCCATTTATCTATATTAGCACTAATAAACATCCTGATCTGTTGACTGTTCTGTCTATAACTTGCATTTTGGAGTATTTGGATGCAGATTCTGAATAAAGTGTTTTAGCGTTTCTATGTACTCATGTGGATGCCTTCTTAAATGTCCAGCATGTGTTGAGCTGTTCCATTTCTTTGACTTTACTTGAATTCCCAGATTTTCCCAGTTCTTAAGAAGCTCTTCTACTGCTGTGTAATCACTTAGAGGGTCATCCATGCAGTAAAAGAACAGAGCTGGGCATGTAACAGGTGAGTCCCAGAAAGTCTGGATTCCCTTCTCGTAGTAATCTACTGTATGAGTTTTTAGGAGGTAAAAGTAGAGCAAAGTTCCATTTACCACAATCCACTGAAATGCTGGGTAAGCCACCATGCGTGCTACACCTGTAAGAACATAGACATACAATTAGTGTTTATTGCTTCTACAGCTCAACAAGTCACAGTAGACTAGGTCATGCAATGGATATATTGAGGGAAAACTATATGCTCAAAATTAATTCTTAACCAAAATTGAATTTATATCATAAAAATTCACCTACCACACAATATTATCAAATTGGCAGATATCATTAATATTTCCCTTTACATGTTGTACATTAAGCAACCATTTTGTGATATTCTGTGTGCCACTTCCTGATCACCAGACAGGATATTGTCCAAGTTCTAACAGGAACTGCAACCAACACAGCTCTGTCCATTCATTGGCTGATACAACCTAGCTAATATGTTTGTCCTTGTTTTGTGTGTGAGCACAGTGCCTCATACAAGCCAGATGATATAGAGGTATGAGATTCTTTTTCCAAAACAGTTATTCTGAAAGCTCCATATTAT